>NW_022196905.1:65496612-65516724 GCF_008632895.1 Mastomys coucha | reverse complement strand
TTCGAGACAGGGTTTCTCTGCATAGCCCTGGCTTTCCTGGAACTCACTCTGTAGACCAGGCTAGTCTCGAACTCAGAAATCACCTGTCTCTGCCTCCCAAGTGCTGGGATTAAAGGCACGTGCCACCACCGCCCAGCCAAGACTAGATTCTTGATTATGAATATGATACTTGCATGGTTCAAACTGTCTCTTGTGAGCCTAGTGTTGTCTGGCTCAGTGATCTGCTAAAATGAGCTTGTAGATATTATCTGTTATAAGGTGGACGAGGCCTATGGAAGCTCCCTCCCCCACAACAGATTAAGAAACCTCCATGATCAGGAGACATACTGGGCTATTACACTTCAGCTCCCATGGTAGAGTCACTGTTAGTTCTCTGTGAGCTAAAAGCCTGGCCTCATTTACAGATAAACCTGTATTGCGAGCCTATACACACAGGAGATAAGCAGCCAGTGTAAGAGGCTCAATCAGAAGCAGCCAGTGTATTAATGTTGAAAGCAAGGCCTTTCAAGACTTCAGGGGCCCATTAGTTTGCTTAGGAAAAGAGATACTCTTGAGCCATTATTAGACATGAGCTCATGGGTAATGGCAAAAAAAGGTGGCTTGGTAATCAGAAACTAGGAAAAAAAAATATGACTGGGAGACCAGTGATCTAATTTAAAATCAGATAAAGATGAAGGTTTTCAGTTATCTGTAGGGAAGTTCAGAGCTTTCTTTATAAAAGCAAACAAACAAACAAGACAAAACAAACACAAAATGTGATGGGCCTAATTTGAAACTCCTGCTAAGACATTTCCTTGGAGAACACCGTTTCTGGAAACCCATTCTTCTATACCAATAGCCAACAGTAGCCTTGACAAAGCAAAGAGAGTATACTGGCTACTCACAGATAAAGGAAATGCAGAAACCAGGCCAGAGAGAGGAGCCTGAGAAGGGAAACCACACTGGTCAAGGTGCCAGAACTTCTTTTTTGCTGTTTCAGTGACAGTTTTTTGTCTTCTTCTCATGAAGATGGTCATGGTGTCCCCATGCCTCTGACCATGTATTGTTCCCTGTTCTTATCGGGAACACAGGCAGAGTTTCCCACATAGGGTCATGGACTCCTGGCTTCCTAACTGTGAAAATGATCTCCTTTTCAGACAGCTCCTTCCAGTCAATCCTCTGCTGCTGCTGCTGCTGTTGCTCAGTGCAGAAAAGGTGAGTCTGCTTTGAGGGCAATTTCTTGGAAATGGGTGAACGCAGTTTCCTGACTCTTAAGTCTCCTGTCTGTGTGTCTGTTGCTTTGTGTCTGGAAAGCTCTTTTCCACTTGGTCTCCAGTGAACAACAGCTCATCTTCTTACAGACTTAAATCAAAATGTAGGGGTGCTCTGGTCCTTGATTTCCCCCTTCCTGCATACCCTCGAATTCCTTTGTGTGTTCCCGTAGAATGCTGCGGCTTGGTTCTTCCCTTGATACTCGTTTGTTTTCTATATCTGTGTTCCAGTCAGTATTTCTTTTTTTCCCCGCTCAAGCACAAGGATCTTGTCTTAATTATATAAGACTCTGAGAGTTTTACCCTTTGGTATGTGACTATGTAAGGATGAGATCAGGGCATCGCACCAGCAGCCATTTGATAAGCGCTGTGTGGTGAGGCTTGCACTTATTCTTTCCCATGGTGTTTTCCTTTATAATGCTCGACTTTATAGACAAGAACACCCGAGGCTTGGAGAAGTTGCTTTCTTTGCTTTCTTTGTCTCAGGCTACAGTATAACATGGTGGAGCTGGGGTGCACACTTGTGTTTGTAATCGCGTATGACGGTAGGTGAAGCAGATGAGTGGAGAAGCTCTTAGCCGTCTGCCTGACTCAGAGTTAAGCGGTTGTCCGATCGACTATAATTTCAAGACCCCCCTAAGTACCAGACTCTGGGCATATGACAGATTCTTGCAACTTTATTTCAAAGCAACTCTGAGTTCACTTAGCCTTTCTGACCTCTGGATACAGAAAACAAAGTCCTCAGAGTTCCAGCTCAGAATCTGTGGAAGGAGTTAGAACTAGGAAGATTTCAATTTTTTTTTTTTTTAAAGAAAAGATACCCAGATTGTTTTTATCTCTGAAAGAATCTAAAGGAGTCAGGAATGCACCTGTTATTAATAATTGTGATGTGATTGCTTTTCAATGGCAGACAGGTGAGAACACAGTTAAGCCTGAGCAGAGACGAAGAACTCTCAGAAAAACATTCCCAGCGTCAGAAGCCGTGGTTCTCCAAACTGATGGGCAAAACCCAAGTGAGTGCTGATTTCACAGGGAGTCCCCACACAGGCAGGTGCGCTAGGCCAAGTCCTGTTTTCGACCATGCCCCCAAACTAGAATCATGACTGGTACCCAGTAAGTGCTCAATAAATGTTCTAGAAGAAAGTGAGGGGGAAATCCAGTTAAGCTAGTCTACTCCATTAAACTTAAACACAGAGTTTGAACATGGCGGCAATCGGAAGGAACCACAGTGTGGCTCCTGCTGGTCTTGAGTTCAGGGTTAACTTCCATCTGCGAGCTGGCAGAGAGACCGCAGCTTGGGCACAGCACAGGGAAGGGGTTGGAGTTGGGGGTGTTTCTCTTTGCAACAGTGAAGAATCACTCCCAAGTGAAACTGTTTCAGAGTAAGGAAACTTTTAAGAAGCACCATGCGAAACTCCAAGGTTATGCTGTGGAGAGAACTTGTGATTTCAAAAAGTCACAAAATGACAAGCGTGTTCCGGGCCCCAGTGCTGTGTTGTGGTCAGCTGTCTGCAGCTCTTGTCCTGGCTTCTGCCTTGTCGGAGCTGGGGCAGTAGGTAGAGACGGAGGCAGAGGTTCATGTCCTGTTCTTTGTGGGTTTTTTGTTTTGTTTTGTTTTGTTTTTGTTTTTGGTACACATGACTGAAACAATAAGAGATCTCTTGTTTTTTACAGTCCAATAGAGGCGGGGTGCAACCCTCAAAGCGCAAACCGCTGCCTCCCCTCCCGCAGGAGCTTCCAGAAGAGAGAATCCAGGTCAAGGCTCTTTATGATTTCCTGCCTCGGGAGCCTTGTAATTTGGCACTGAAGAGAGCAGAAGAATACCTGATATTGGAGAGGTGTGATCCTCACTGGTGGAAGGCCAGAGACCGCCTCGGGTAAGCTAATGGATTAGCCCTTATCAAATGTTTCCTCGTCCCAGACTCTGAAGACTTGAACATAAAGAAGACCCTTCATAGCGGTTCATCGGCTCCATGTTTGAAGCAGTTCCCTCTACACAGAATAGAACAGTCCCCGCACCCCTATTTGTGAGAGAATGTTAGAACACAGTGACTTCGGGCCAACTCTTCAAACTAGATACACCTGCCTTCACTCTCCCATGCCGCCAGTTGCCCCTGTGTGTCTTGGGGAACACGTGCCTGAGCCTTTACTTGTAGAATAGGAATAATAAGGCATGGGGTGTTGGCTCAGTCCATGAAGCGATTGTTTCACAAACGTGGGGATTGGAATTTAGGTCCCCAGAACACATATCAACGTCCAGTGGACCTGGTGGCTCTCCTGTAACCCCAGCACTAGAGAGAGGCCAAGAAAGGGAACCCCTGGAGCTAGACGGTTAGCTAGACTAGTGGACCGGAGGAACTCAGAGATCATTGAGAGATTCTGCTTCAGCCTCTAGGGTGGGGATCTATCAAGGACAACTTACAATAACCAGTGACTAAGCTAAAAGTGGAAAGTGCCAAGGTATTGGGTCCATTATTTTTAATTTTTACAGAATATATATATACTGTATATATATATATAAATATTTATATTATATATATATATATATATATATATATATATATATATATATATATTTAGTTTGGCCCCTCCCCTGTTACAAGCAACACTGTAAAGCAACCTTGAACATGGTCCTTGGACTCAAATAAGACTATTCCTATAGTGTATGGCTCAACAGAGAAAGTCCTAATTCCCTGCAGTGGTCATCCTTCCCCAGATATGGAAGCTGCAGATACCTGTCAGCAGAGAGGGCAGGACTTCTCTTTTCCTTTTTTTTCCCCTCCATTTGAAATGAGCAGAAGACTACCAAAATGTGTTCTTGACAAACCGAAAGCGAGTTACAGAACAAGGCTTGAATTGTGATAACTTCTATGTAAATTAAATCTAATAAAACAACTCCAGGTATTTCAATACATGAGCATAGCTCATGGAAAATGACCACTAAGTGGACAGGGGTGTTGTGTGCAGGGACCAGACAGTTTGGAAGTAGTGACTGTATATGAGAGGGCTCAATAAAGAACCTGCCACTGTGACTGCTCCATGGTACGGCTAGGTGTTTACTGTAGATATGAGAGACATCGGAGAGAAAAGGAAGCAGGCTGAGCATGGCCAGTGAACTGGAGATGGCCAGGGCTAGGGAAGTGGGAGAGAAGAGTGGAGGTCGTGAGGCAGCAAGACAGAGAAAGCAGAGGAGAGATTGATGATAGATGAAAGATAGGTAGATAGATAGATAGATAGATAGATAGATAGATAGAGAATAAGAGAGTAGATAGATAGATGATAGATAAATGATAGGTAGATAGATAGTTGATAGATGATAGAGAATAAGAGAGTAGATAGATGATAGATATATAGATGGACAGGCAGATAGATAGATGATAGATAGATGGATAGATAGAGAAATAGATAGATACAAAGATAGAACTGTGAGAGCAGCAGAGAAAATAGCAGAGGTGGAGGAAACCTTGGCTCTATGAAGAGAACAAACAGGTATCTATCTGGGAGGAGGGGGTGGGAGAGGAAGGATGTTAACATAGATCTTAAAATGTATAGCAGGTACTTGTGACACTAAGGAATCCTGGAGGCTGGCTTGGGCTTTCCTTGGCAACCACAGGTAGCCATTTGTCCCCTCTCCCAGAGGTAAGGGAAATGATTCCTTTTGATAGGTGGGAACCTGTTTCTTAAGTTCCTAAAGAATGCTGACTTTAATCTAACCACTCAAAACCCTCCCATACTCCAGGTTGAGCGGAGCCTAGATTCAAATTTGGATGAGTCAGTTAGCAGACCCTTTTATTTGGATGGGGAATGGAGTACTTTTTGGACCCAAAAGAGACAAAGCAGAATTTTGGCAGTGTTTTCATAAGCCCTATACATTTAACTGCAAAATAAAAAACTAATTGCTTGTTTTTACATCTGAGGCATTCCAACCTGTAATGAGAAAACTATACACCCTCAACCTACAGTACCCTTCCCAGGGAACAGAGCTCGTTGAGTCTAAACTCAGAACCACACCCACTTTTCCTTTAAAATGCATATTGGCATATTGGAGCTGAGCATGGTGGCAGCTGCCTGAAACCCTAGCACTCTTGAGGTGGCTGGGAATTTGAGGTCAGCCTGGGCTACATGATAAAATTATTTCAATGAAAGAAAAGAAAATGGGGTCATATAATCTCTTAAAATAGTTAATTTTTAAATCAGGATCTTGGTATCTACTATAAAGAGGTTTTTGTAGAGTTGGAAAGGACAAACATTTTTATCTGTTTAACAATGTTCCGAGTAAGATGCTTTTTTTGGTTTCTCCCTATATCTTCCCTGGGGTAGGGGTGGGGTTGAGTAATTGTTGTCACAGTAATGTTACAAACTGGTCTTCCATCTTGAGTTCTTGTGTTTTGTGTTATGTTGTAGGAATGAAGGCTTAATCCCGAGCAACTATGTGACAGAAAACAGACTCACCAATTTAGAAATATATGAGTAAGTTTCCTCAACAAGACTGCATTGTAATTAACCTTGGAAAATCGGAGACCTGATGAGAACTTTGAAGTTTTGACTGTTTTCAAGTTTGTGAAAGAAAAAGAAAGTAACACATTTGATAGTCTTAGCAATGAAGAGACCTCTGATTCTTAGCCACAGTTACTTCTGAAAATTCTTCTTAAGCTTGTATTTGTTTTGTTTGGCATGGCTATGCCTTAGATACACTGATACACGTGTTATATTGTGTGTCCTATACAAAATATTTATTTTTCCAAATGACAGATTATAAATCTGATGGTCCACACCACCTGGCTCTCAGCTGCTGGTTCTTGTTTTGATAGTTTTTAGAAATAGCTGAGGAAAAGAGAGAGGCTAATGATATTGTTTGAAAGAACCTTAAGTATGCTTCTCAAATGTATGCTTTAAAAAAACCTTCCTGTCTTTTAGATAACGATTATAACTTTTGAATAGGGAGTCTGAGGTGTGACTTTGTAGCTCTCACTCTTCTGTTGAGAATGTAAGGTTGATAGATTAAGTCCCGGCTACAAAGTGACAGAGCTGGGACTCATCTTGCTTTTTTATAAAGTTAGATTCTCAGTTTGGATTCATGCTCCCTTCTCCCTTTGGGTACTCATCCTGTAACTAGCATATGCAGCCAACAGGCATCAGTTTGTGATAAGAGTATCGGTGTCAAGACATCAAATACAGAGGAAGTCACTTCATTGGCCTTGCTGCTCATTGAGGCAAGATTCAGTACAGCTTTCCCTAAAATAGCTCCAATTCTAAAAGTTTTGGTGAGTATACAGGGCCATCTATGAGCATAGATGAAGATGAGAGCAGGGCATGTGGCACATCTGATAGGATTTCCTAGACTGCTCTGGTGGCCCTTCCTCCTTCCCTCCCATCATGCTCTTTGGCTCTATCACGAAGTGTCTTCACTCTTTTCTTTCTCAAATGCCCTCTTGGTTGATCTGACCCTTTAGCTTAAGATTCCAGTCTCCACTCTCCACCCTCTTTGGGGGAAGGAGCCACCTCCCTTAGAAAACAGTGTGGCTGTGGCAGTCATTTATGGTCACTTAAGCCTGCCCCATGGGGTCTCACTGCTCCCGTGTGCTGGCCAACAACACAAGTCTGGTTTAAAGGAGACTGTGTATAAAAACCAACCCAGAACAATTAGAAAAATAGGACATTTTTTTGATCATTGTTCAAGTCTGGATTTTCCAGCAGATCAAAGGAGACACATGTGACAATGCCTAAGGGCCTGGTGGTAACTGAATGGACACTCACTGCCAGCGAAGCTACCTTCATTTCTTTCTGTCATGTCTCATTTGCTCTTTGCTTCCTCTGTTTAGACTAAGCCAAGTCTCTGGTTTTAGACTAGTCTATTCTGTAGATACCAAATGAACACCTCTAGGGTCAGAGTTTCCATTTCATTTTTCTGGGCTCTGGTTTACATGAATTTTAAAATCATGCTTTTTAATGATTCAAATTTTAGGAAGATTCACTAAATTTTATTTCTTTTTAAAACAGGTGCATTAACATAGGGATATAATAGTTATATGACTCTTAGTATGTATGTCATACACTTTTGTGATGACTAAACAAAAGTATCTCCATAGGTTGGTTACTAGATGCAGGAGCAACCAGGTACAAACTATAGTGTCATGGTTACAGTGCTTTCTTTCTGGGCAACACTTCCTACTGTCTTTGAATGCTCTAATAAGTGGAGACTCTTATTTCATGTGGTAGGTACATAGTAACATTCAATACAATCTAGTGATTATGGTTATTTCTGTGAACAATGAAGATCATGGGAAGGCCCTTTATAGTTTGTCCCACCCTGCCTACTTTTACAGGTGGCCAGCATGTCCTAGTAAATTTAGCATCTGAATTGTGTTTATGTGTTCAATCCCATTTGTGGTACACTGGGGATGTATCTGATCTCAGTTGCTTTGAGCCCTGGGGAAACAATTTAGAACATACAGAGCTTTCCCTGTTTGAATGGGGCTTACAGTTAACAGAGGAAACAGACATTAAAGCAATCATATATATATGTATATATATGAATTAGTATATATATATGTACATATATACATATATATAAAATTCTAAATTATAGTTGCTAAACTGTAGTTCTAAAAGAGTAGTGTAGGACATCACAGGAGAAACCAGGGGGAAATGATGGATGTGGATGGGAGAGATGGGTTAGGGAAGACATGTATAAGAACGTGACATGAGCTCTCTAGGTGGTAGGAAGTAGTGTGAAAGGTGATGGAGGACTTCTGCTATCCCAGGGAGACACTGATATTTAGAAAGATTGATAGCTGCTTTTGTTTTAAACACACACTCAAATTATCACCAGACTGTTGTACTAACACAATTTTTAGTAAGCTTTTACATTCAACAGGCCAATCGTGATAAATTATTTACAAATTTAAATAAATAAGGATAATCATTGTAATTCAAGTTCTATTCATGAAATGTACTTAAATATTTAGTGCTACTTATGAGCCCAGTTAATTAACTTTCTGAAACATCTGATTGGCATTAACAAACTGGATACAATCAGTTCTGGCTTGAAGTACCCCACGTGATTGGCAGAGCAATGCACACTTGTAGTAAGTCCTTTAAACAATGTCAGAAAGTTGAATGTTTAAATGATGTGGGAAATTAAGTTCTCCTAACTGTGCAAATATTTACAAATGAGTTAAATTCTCTTTTGCTGCAAATAACAAGTTTAGAATTAATTATGCATCTGAAACCAGCAAAACCAGAATACTCTATATCTTATAAACATTTAAAATACTAGATGTGCTGATAATCCAAACTCTACCTGGGAGCTGAACTTGTTCATTTGTCTTTTTTTCCTCTGTACTGAATCCTTGACGTTTTCAGAGCTAGGCAGTCCCCTGCTAAGGGAAGCAAAGTCAGCTTGTCAGAGGCAATGGCCTTTCTAAATCCAAACCTGAGGAGCACAGGAGTGTTACCCATTACACAGAAATCTAAGAGGGCTCCATGATCATACTACCCCACAGCCATCCAGGCTCACCAACAGAACGCTAGGGAGTGTGTGTGCGTGTGAGACTCAAGGCTTGGTATAATACACACACGGGCTGTCTCTACTGAACTGTAGCTTCGTATGTTGGTTGCTTTTTAAATGTCCACTATTTGGTATTAGTTTAGCATAAAGTGTCTAGATATGGAAGGCACAGTCTATAATGGTTTTAATTGTCAACTTGAGGCAATCTATGACTCCCCTGGGAAGAGAGTCTCAATGAGCAGTTGACTAAATAAGGTTGGCTTGTGGGTACAACTATAGAGGATTGTTTGGATTCCATCAATAGGGTGGGAAGACCCGCCCACTGTGGTTGGCACCATTCCCTTCACAGGGCCTCCCTAACTGTATAGGACCAGACAGCTGTTTGAGTGAGTGTGGTAGTCAGGATTCTTTAGAGGAACAGAACTTATGGAATGAATATCCTATATGTAAAAGGGGATTGATTATAGCGGCTTTCAGGCTGTGGTCTGGCTGGTCTAACAATAGCTGTCTACCAATGGAAGATCCAAGAATCCAGTAGTTGTCAGTCCCTGAAGTTGGATGTCTCAGCTGTCTTTAGTATACACTGGAATCTCAGAGAAATGGGCTTTAGTGGCAGTGAGGGAACAGACTTGGTAGTGAGAGCGAGGGTAAGCTCCTGACTGTGGATGGACTGTGAGCCTCTAGTTCCCGCTGCCTTGACTTCCTAGAGACAGAGGACTGCAAACTGGACCTCGGAGCCAAAATAAACCTTTCCTTAATTTTGTTAGGTGTTTTAGCTCAGAAACAGGGAATGAAACTAAGACCTGGCCTTACTCCATGCCTAGGAAGTCCTTCTAAGTTTTAGCGTATGATGTGAATGGATGAAATTCTGAAACATGGTGCTCCCCACGGTGCTCCCGATCTCGAGTCACCCTCATTGAACCTCTTCATTACTTAGAAGGAATAGAGTCCCTCAAAGACCTCAACTTTGTCACAAGCTTTTACCTGGCTCTCCAGTGACCACTTTGAAGTGATTCTTATGATATTTCCATATGGATGAATTTCTACTTCATATTTAAACAAGATGAATGAATTCACACTTGCTATTTATCACTATAATGAATAAATGTAAAATACTAATATTAACACCAACATCATGGCAGGTGGAAAATGTATTTGGGAATGCAACTTACATGAATGTCTCTCATTTTGAGTAGCACTTTACAGTTTTTTTTCCATTTATTTATTTGTTCACTTTACATCCTGATCATAGCCTTCCCCTCCTCCCAGTCTCCCCTCACACGACCCCTCCACCCATCTCTTTACCTCTGAGAAGGGGGAGGTCCCTCCCGGGGAATCAACCCATCCTGGCACCTCAACTTACTGCAGGACTAAGTACATCTGCTCCTACTGAGAACCTACAAGATAGCCCAGTTAGGGGAGCAGGATCCACCAGCAATCAACAGAGTCAGGGTTAGCCCTTGCTCCAGTTGTTGAGGGACCCACATGAAGACCAAGTGGCACATCTGCTACATAGGAGCAGGGGTCCTAAGTCTAGTCCTTGTATGCACTTTGACTGGTGGCTCTGAGATTTCCTAAGGGTTCAGGTTAGTTAACTCTGTTGGTCTTCTTGTGGGGTCTGTATCCCCTCTGGCTTCCTCAATCCGTCCCCTAACTTTTTCCACAAGACTTCCTGAGCTCTGTCTAATGTTGGCTGTGGGTCTCTGCATGTGTTTCTGTCAGCTTCTGGGTGGAGCCTCCCAGAGAACAGTTCTGCTAGGCTCCTGTCTCTGAATCCAGGCTGACAGACATATGGCCTGAAGCTCCAAAGTAGTTGAAGGAGGAAGGCAGGCCAGCAATGTGTCCCTACTGATCTTCTGAGGACAGCTCTGCACATTGTCCCCAAAGTGACAGGAGTTGCTAAGCATTCGTTTATGTCTATCTCACACAGGGCACCTGTCTATCCAGGACAGCAATGACAAATACAGCTTTACATTTTGGGTCATTGTGACAGGGCTTTGACCAACAAAGAGGCATGAAGTTCTCATGTGTGTCCCTGTGAATCCTCTGTGTAGACACAGAGGTAGTTGTTTCCTCCGTCCACACATAGACCTTAGCTTTGTTTGGCCTTTTACAGATTCAGCTTTTCACTACTTTATCACTATTTCCTTTAATATACAGATTTTACAATCCAACCGGTAGTTACCTCTCCACGTTAGTGTCCTGTGTCTGTAATACTGCCTCACTTCATGAGGAGGGATTCTGTCTTTCTGTAAGAGATCCCATCTTGTCAGACCCATCTTGAAATTCCTTCAATACTGTAACATTCACTAAAAAGTCCCAATGGCGCATGCCTTTAATCCCAGCCCATGGAAGGCAGAGGCAGGCAGATTTCTGAGTTCAAGGCCAGTCTGGTCTACAGAGTGAGTTCCAGGACAGCTGGGGCTATACAGAGAAACCCTGTCTCGAAAAACAAAAAACAAACAAACAAAAAAAACCCAAACAAACAAAGAAAAAAAAAAGTCCCAACAGATGTTCACTGTTATTCTCCCCAAGTTCCCATCCTGAGTGGCCAATTCCTTTGTCCTAAAATCCGTTGTCATCATCTCCTGTTTCCTGTGGTTCGTCTTTTCTACTGTTTATTTTTCAGTTTGATGCCATTGGTGGTTTAGATAGCTGACCATCCTGATTTTGAATCAGTTTCTCACCACCAGGTGTTAGGGGAAGTGCACATACCAAAGAACTCCATCCTATGAGTCAGAGGGGTTTCAGTGAGCCACCTCTGGCCCATGCATGGTGACTCAGTCCCTGCTCAACGTTGCCTTCTTCTCTCTACTCTCCACAAAACAGTATTTCTGGTAATGTTCCATTACATTTAAGGTTCTTTGTAAATATTTTTGCTTTGACGTTGAAAATTTCTCAACCTTTCTCTCTTCATTTGACCATCCTTTTCTGTTTTCTGTATACTATGTGTTTACTGCTTAAGGTTGGTCATGTTAAACTACGTGTTGATGTTGAGGAAAGTTTTATTTTGGCTCCGAGGTCCAGTTTACAGTCCACTGTCTCCAGGAAGTCAGGGCAGCGGGAACTAGAGGCTGCTACTCATGGTCTATCCACAGTCAAGAGCTTATCCTCGCTCTCACTAGCAATTCCATTCCTTCACTGCCATTACCTGACTATATAATTTAATTATGTCTACTGTGTGTAGTCCTGATAGTCATCAATAACGCATCGAATGCAGAGGAAAACAGAGGGATTGGAAGTAGAAGGAAGCATGCTGATTTAAGGGAAAAAAGAATTCCAGCGTGGCTTAGTGAGTAAGGGCAGGCAGTCGTAAGATAGACGTCAAGAGAATTTGGGTCAGGAACATTGGTTGGTTGGTTGTAGACTCTGTTAATTACTAACCATATTGGAGAAGGGGGGAGTGTCTTAGGAAAATGAGGTAAGTCAGGATGAATTTCACTTTGAAAGAGACCTAACACTTCTAAAAGCATGCAAACAGGAACTTCCTGAGAGGAAAGAAAGAATGGGACTTGGCTATATTTTAGTTTGTTTGCAGAACTAAGCATTTGTTGAAGATGATAACTTCTTAACTTTCATGGACTTTTACATGATGTTAAATCATATAAAATTGTATATAAGTACTGCATGGGCCAGAGAAGGAATGTGAGCTATGGTAGAATAAACTACATTTTTTTTTTTTTTTGGCATCAAATGAGAAAAAAAATGTATTCTGCTTGGCAAATTGGCAATATAACAGAACATTGTTATTTATCTGAATTTAACTAGCAGCTTTCTAAACTGAATTCTCAAGTAAAGACTTTAGAATGAAGGAATTCCAGTAGGTTTTTTTTCCTTTGGTGGGGGAGACTGAAAAAAATAATATAAAGTTAAAAATGTGTTCTTTGCTACTTTTCCAGATGGTACCATAAGAACATTACGAGAAACCAGACAGAACGCCTACTGAGGCAAGAGGTAAGTCTGTGTGTCCAGAACAAGCCTGTGGAAATTTCTAGTAATCCTGAAAAAGTTTATTAGAAAGATTGTAGCCATTCAAAAAAGGTGTATTTGTGCTCTTTCTAATCTTAAAATATCTTCACAACCCTATTCCCATTGCACATTTTTCTAAGTCAAAACTCAGACATATCTTCACAAGATCACCTTTTATTTACTACCATCATCATTTCAGACACGTTTCTCTTGAAGTGATTTCAACTCTAGACTCTTTCATTCGACACATACTCTCTCAGTGGATTTGTATCTGAGTCACCCATGACAGTGGTTCTGAACCTTCCTAAGGTGTGACCCTTTAACACAGTTCCTCAAGTTGTGGTGACCCGCCCCTAACCATAAAATTATTTTCACTGCTACTTTATAACTGTAATTTTACTATTGTTATGAATTGTAATGCAAAATCTGTGTTTTCTGATGGTCTTAGGTGACGCCTGTAGAAGGGTTGTTAAACTCCAAAGGGATCATGACCCAGAAATTAAGAACCACTACCTCATGCACTTTGCTGCAACAGAGACTCTAACCTGGTGACTTCTGCTTACACTCATGAAAAGCACAAATACAGAAAAATATGCAGCGTTGGTTTCTTTAGTCTTTAGAAACAAAGGGGAGAGTTGGTAGTTAAGATATTAAATTCATATCAAAACTACTCATTTAGGTCAAAGCAAGACAAAACAGCAGAGAATTTAAGTTTCCAATTGTCAGTGCGTGGTCACTGTGGGGAAATGAAGAGTCAAACCCAGACCCTGGAAAGGAAGTTGTGTGTCACTCTGTGCTGGCCTCAGGTGTTCAGGGACTCAAGAACTATGAATGAGAATCAGCTCGCTCTCTATCTATCTATCTATCTATCTATCTATCTATCTATCTATCTATCTATCTATCTATCTATCTATCTATCTATCTATGTAAAAATCCATGTCAGCAATGGCCCAGGATGCTGAGAAGACCAACTCTAAAATAGGGGACCATGTGGCCCCAGTTAGCATCCTCTCTGTCTCCTCTCCTCTCCTCCTCCTCCTCCTCCTCCTCCTCCTCTTTCTCTTCCTCCTCCTCCTCTTACTCTCTCTCTCTCTCTGTCTCTCTCTCTCTCTCTCTCTTTCTCTCTCTCTCTCTCTCTGCTTATAGTGGAGATGTAAGCTCTCAGCTATTACTCCAGCACCATGCTTGCTTGCCTGCTTGTGCCCTGAATCCATCCCTGCCCCATCCTCAGAATGTTCATGGACTCTAGCCCTCTGGATGTATGTCTTCTGAAAGACGTGTTTTTCTTGTATAAGTTGCCTTGCTTATGGTGTTTTGCCACAGATATAGAAAACTAAGAAACTAGTTTACGCTTTTATTCTTTAAGAATTTCATGCAAGTATACACATTTTGATCGTATTTACCTCCCCTTTCTTGCAACTCCTTCCAGATCTCTCCTCACATATCCCTCCTCACTCCATATCTTAAAAAACAAAACAAAACAAAAAAAACAAAAACAAAAAACAACAACAACAAAAAAAAACTGCTAAGAATAACTGCCCACACATACACTGGAGTGAAGCCATCCACTGGAGCACCAGGGCCACATTCCTAATGAGAACTGACTTTCCTTCTGCTACCTGTCGTCAACTGTCCAGAGCGCCTCAGCTAAGGGTGGGCTCCGTGTGTCCCTCCTCCGTCTATGCTGCAAGGTTGACTGGATTAGTCTAGCACAGGCTTCTTCTGCAGGCAGCCATAGCTGCTGTGAGGTCATGAATATGGAAGTCCTGTCAAGTCAATACACTGGTTTACACCTCTCCTCTTTTACCCAGTGGCTCTTAAATGCTGTCTGTCCCTACTATCCACCATTCTCCTAACTCTTGGAGGGTAGTGGATATGATATAGCGATCTCACTTATACCTGAGGATTCCACCAACCCATGTTTCCTGTTGTTTGGTCAGCCATGAATCTCTATTAATTGCCATCCAGTACACAAAGATGCCTCTTGGATAAGGCCTGAGAGCTGTACTAATCTACGTGTATAGAGATATGTATTTAGAGAAAACATTGATACTATCTCCATTTTTCAAAATAATAGTAATGTGCTCACCCCTAGGATTTATAAGCTCCCCAGCAACAGGCTCTTGGTCAGATTTACATTACCAGGTATAATTTCCTCCTGGGCAAGGAGCCTTAAATCCTACCAGAAAGCAGTTGGTTACCCCCATAACGTTCATTTCACTATTGTACTAATAGGAACAGGTCTCTAGGCCTGTCATTATTGTATCTCACAGGGGTCACAGCTAGTAAGATGATTGATTTTTTTTTTAACACCCCCAGAACCTATGTCCCACTTCCCATGTACCAAGAAAGCTAGACAGAAAGGAGGAAGCCTTCATATAAGTACTAGCTTGATTTCTCTGAGTTCTGTAACCAAAGTGTATTGTATTCAACAACAGGGTCTTACCATCAAGTTCTGGTGGGCAACCAAGAATATTAGAAATAACCTGTAGTGTCTTGGAGTCCTCTGGAACTCCTTTGACTAACAATTTAGTTAGTAGAGAGGTGGTATCACATTACTTGAAAATGGGCCCTTTAGTGGGCAGCTTATGGCTTCTGAGAAAAGCATTATCTCTCATGTAGGCTAATTATATTTAAACTAACAGAAAGAGACACACAGAGAGGTAGAGACAGAGAGCCACACGGAGAGACACATAGAAACAGAAAGACAGAGACAGAGAGACAGAAACAGACACACACACAGATGTGCATACATGGAAGTTTATAGAGTAGTAGGTTTCTATGTGACTCCTTCAAATATCCTTAGTGTTAGTCACTCCTTCCCCTAATTCTCAAATTCCTTTCTTTTCCATCCTCTCTCTCTCCTTTCTTAAGCATCTTCTGTATATTCTTTTCTTCCCCATCATATCGCCTTTGACAAAATTCAGCATCCTTTTATGATAAGAATGCTGGGAGTTGGGATAGAGGGAACATATCTCAACATAATAAAGGCTGTATATGACAAACCTATGAAGAAACACTCAAAACATGTCCACTAAGATCAGGAACAAGACAAGGGGTGTGTGTGTGTGTGTGTGTGTGTGTGTGTGTGTGTGTGTGTGTGTCTGTCTGTCTGTCTGTCTGTCTGTCTTCATGTGCATATGAGTAGAGGCCAGAAGTTGATATCTGGGATCATTCTTGCTTGCTCTCTATGTTATATATTAAGGTAGGGTCCCTTACTTGAACCCAGAGTTTGCTGATTTATTTAGTCAAGCTATCCAGACTGTTTCAAGAATTCCCTGCCGGGCAGTGGTGGCACATACCTTTAATCCCAGCACTTGGGAGGCAGAGACAGGTGGATTTCTGAGGTCGAGGCCAGCCTGGTCTACAGAGTGAGTTCCAGGACAGCCAGGGCTATACAGAGAAACCCTGTCTCAAAAAAAAAAAAAAAAAAAAAAAAAAAAAAAAAAAAAAAACAAAAAAAACAAACAACAACAAAAAAAAAACAACAAAAACCAAACAAACAAACCCCAAAAAATCAAGAATTCCCTGCTTCTGTCTCCCAAGTGCTGGGATTACAGGCAGGCTGTCACATATGACCTGCATTTATATGGGTGCTGGGGATCCCGAATCTTGCACAGTAAGCACTTTACCCACTGAGGCATCTCCTCAGCCCCTTATGTACACTCTTCTACACAGCCCCTTTGTCCTTCCTACTGAGTCTTCCCACATCAGTGCACAAGAGGATATTTCATTCGCTTTATATCTGTGGATTGTTCCCTAGTTTAGATATATCGCAATTTGGATATATCAATGATTCATTATATAAAGTAGGTGAGATGGACCCTCCTTTCTATTAAACAATGCTGCCTTCTACTCTCTCATGCCACACATCTTTTTTTTTTCCTATTTATATGAGTCTTTTTGGAGACAAAAATCTCTAAAGTGGAAATCCAGAGCCAAAGGGAATATGCATTTCTGACTTCCATAAACCTCAACTCACCCTCTGTAGGAGAGGTGAGGAGTCACATGAGTCTAGATATCCACCAGAAATACAGGAGCATCTGTTTTTCACAGTCTTTCCAGGCAGATGTGCAACATCTGGGTCCTTCCCTGATACCTGACTGAGAATTCATCTTACTGAGAATTTGATTTGCAGTCTCTTAGCCTAGGGATGTTAAGCATTTTTCATATATTACATTTTTTTGTGTTTGATTTTCTTTGTTGTAACTGTCTGTTCATATTCTCTGCATGGTTTTCTACTAGGTTTTTTGATGCCTTTCTCAGGATCTATAGAATCTATGTAGCTATAACTAAGGAAACTAATCCTGGTGGCATGTGACTATGTTTCCTATATGTTTCTGAATGTTCAGTGGTTTTCTGGCATGAACAGGTATTTGAGTTTTACATGTCTGAATTCATCAGATACATTTTTGTAAAAGGTGATAATTATATCAAGATAGAACTGTCTTCTCTACTCCAAGGTTACAAGTAAAACTCCCCATGCTTCTGGATGAAGCTAGTGGTTTTATTTGGTAAACTTATACCTTTGGCTCATTCCAAAGGTTTCCTGTTGCAATGAGTGAGGGGAAGGGTTACTTATTTACCAAGTGCCTTCCTTTCTGCATTCACTTGAGTTGCTATATTCATAAGGATTAAAAAATGTTTATTTTGGATTACCTCTTTATTTTCAACTTATCTTCAATCAGCAGCCTGTATATGACAAACCTATGAGCACCATCAGATTAAATGGAGAAAAACTCAAAACATGTCCATTGAGATTAGAAACAACACGAGTGGTGTGTGTGTGTGTGTGTGTGTGTGTGTGTGTGTGTGTGTTCATAAACTATTTTAAATATGGAGGCTTTCTCTGGTGTAGTTAACTTTCCTCCCTCTCAGGATCACCACAACACACTGAAAACAAGCCTTCCTGTGGTTGCTCTCAATGCAGAGATTACACTAGGGAAAAGCATTTAGGCACTACAGATCAATGTGCTGTGGTACGTGTGGGCTTTGACGCTGCTAGATTCAATTTATTAACACTTTCTTTACTATGTGTTATGACATGAGGCCACGCAGTGGCTTTTCTTTTATACAGCCTGGGCGGGGATGATGCTCCTGATGCCAAGGTGACCTTACACACCTATGATTTGAACTTTATCTTTGGTTCCCTTGCTCTGGAATAGATCGATCTCTGTACTAGTTTTTGCTTTCAAGTTTAGCATTTTTACATTATGTGACTATGGTGCTTTCTAGTGCTGTGTTAAGAATTGGGCCCGTTGTCCTAACCCATGATCCATTAAGACTTTTAGCTTTATTGGATTCAATCCTGAAAAACTGTTTTGTTAATTATCCATTGCATTGTTACAGGCAAATGAAGATTTTTTTTTTTTTTTACAGATCATTGACTTATTCATCTTGTGACATAATTTTGATGATTTTCACAATTAGTTATTGATTAGGTTAATTAGCTTATCTGTAATTTTCCTTGAACAACCAGATTTTGAACTTAATCACAGGTTGTATCATATTTTCATCTTTGTAATTTATTATCTTCTACTTTGACATTTATCAGTTTTCTTCTATCAGTTTCTTTATTCTTTTACCTGGTGTGCTGGCTAGTTTTATGTCAACTCGACACAAGCTAAAGTCATCAGAGAGGAGGGAGTTTCAATTAAGAAAATACCTTTATAAGATCTGAATTTAGGCAAGCCCATAGGACATTTTCATATCTAGTGATCGATGGGGGAGGGCCCAGCCCATAGTGGGTGGTGCCATCCCTGGGCTGGTGGTCCTGAGTTCTATAAGAAAGCAGGCTGAGCAAGGCATGAGGAGCAAGCCAGTAAGTAGCATCCCTCCTTCAGCTCCTGCCTCCAGGTTCCCACACAGTTCGAGTTTCTGCCTTGGTTTCCCTCAATGGACTATGACTCCAGATAAAACCTTTTCCTTCCCAAGTTACTTTTGGCTATCATGTTTCATTACAAGAACAATAACCCTGAGACTCCTGGGTTTATTTTATAATCCTGATTCTAACTTCTGGAGTTAGATATGCTTATTTTTAAATTATTTACTTGTTCATTTATTTTTGTTTATTGGTTGTTCTGGTTTCCTTTCTGCTGCTATGACAAAACACTCTCGGCAAACACACCTTGGGGAAGGATAGATTTTGATTTCAGCTTACAAGCTGCAGTCCATCATTGAAGGGAGTCAGGGTGGTAACGCAAGCAGGAACTTGAAGCAGACGCCATGGAGGAATGCTGCTTGCTGGCTTGTTTGCTTATGTGGCTTTCTTATACAGCCCAGAACCTCCTGCTCAGGACACGGTGCTGGCCACACCATCGAGGCCATTGAGACACTCCCCTACTGACATGCGTGCCCACAGACAATCTTCCCTTAGCTGTTCCTTGATACAGCATTCATGTAAATAATAAGAGCACAAGTTTACTTCTGAACACTGTTGGAGCTACACAGCAGAGGCTCTCGGACAGGATCTTTCCTTATTTAGATATTTTAATTGTAATTTGTAGTAAAAGGACTTATGTTATTTGTGTGCTTGCGTGCTTGCGTGCGTGCGTGCGTGCGTGTGTGCGTGCGTGTGTGTGTGGCTGTATGATGCATGTTCAGGTACCTGTGAAGGCCAGAGGAATGTGTCATATGTAGTGTAGTTGGTGTTACAGGTGGTTGTGAGCCGCCCAAGGTGGGTATTTATATTTTAGTTTCCTTGAGATAGATAAGAGAGGATGTAAAATGTGGAGAGGCTGGGGATGTTGTCCTTGGAAGCTTGTTAGCGATCTCTAGTGCTGTTATTTTTTATAAGTGTTCCTTCTTTTTATAAGCAGAGATCACTCAGCCTACAATTTCGTTGTGTGCATATTCTATATGTTGATGTGCATACCTACTATAACAGACACATAAAGCACACATGCAACTTCTCTTGTGACACTTTGGTCATTTACGTCTTGTGTTCCTCTTTGGTATATAATGCATCGCTTATGCATCATAAGAATTCAAGAAAGGCTGGATTTTGTCATTTGCAATGCTTCTGAGAGACTTCAGTTGGGGACTGACCCTAATGTCTTCGTGCAAGCGTGGGAGGAGACTGTATTTAGTGTCTTGAGTGCACTGTGAGGGGCCCGCCCTACTGTTCAGGCCACACAGGCAACCTGAGTCTGCAGAACCTCCTGTGGCAGTGTGGGTTGTGACCCCTGTGTGTGGGGTCACATGTCAGATGTCCTGCATATCGGATATTTACAGTATGATTCATAACAGAAGCAAATGTACAGTCCTGAAGGAGCAATGAAATAATTCTACGGTTGGGGCTACCATGGCATGAGGGTCCCATGACGTGGTATTAAAGGGTCACAGCATCAGGAAGGTTGGGAACCACTGCTCTTTGGGTTTCTA
>NW_022196905.1:65492851-65496602 GCF_008632895.1 Mastomys coucha | reverse complement strand
CGATAAGGCAGAAAGGCTGTGTAGTAACAAACAAAGCAAGTCTAACTGTCAAAATGATCGGAAAGCAATTTACAGCTTTCTTGGAGCTTCTCCAAAGACTGTCCACAGGGACCTAGTTCTTAACGGAGCATTGAAAGTGCTAGCGTTTGCCATCCTTGGGATAGCATGCCCTTCCCTCCCTGCATCTCGCCCACATCCTACACCTGTTTGCAATTCCCACCAGGATCCCGCCATGCATTCTTCCTCATGAACTCTGACCTCTCATCCTACTCTCTGCCTTTCCAGAAACATTTCTCCCTGCATCCTTCACCCGCCCCTTCTAACATACAGCCTTGTCCATCTGACTCAGAGTTTTTCCTAAGGATCAGCGATTTTCTTCTGTTATCCTAATCAACAACAAAAACCACTAAATGCTGGATAAAAGGTGGTCAAATTCAAGACTTTTCCTAAGGGGGGAAAAAATCAAGGATACTGGTTTAAACACTCACACATGACGCCTTCTCCTAGGTATATCATTTCTAAATCTGTAGAGAGAGAGAAGGTAGGATACTATGTGAAGGCAGTCTTATTCTCTAACAGTAAGAGTATAGGAGTCACTCACTTGTTTATAGAAGTTACTTACAGTAAATCTATCTAGGTTTTTTTCATCAGTAAGATCTCAGCTTGTTTTTCTAAGAAGGAATATACTCGTATAACAGATACATTTTATTCATGCAGGCTAAAGAAGGTGCATTTATCGTGAGAGATTCAAGACATTTGGGGTCCTACACAATCTCCGTGTTTACGAGAGCCGGGAGGTAAGTAAGCATTTGTGATCTTGATTACTTTAGAACTAATCCTTGGGACAGTTTTGATTTGCAGTGATACCATCACATGGGGACTATGAGAAAGGGCTCACCCTAGGGAGGAGATTGTTAGTCTAGAAACAGGGACAACTACCCTGGTTGCACTGGGTCTCTGATACATCTATTACAAGACATGTAACATGATAAGCATATTTCAAAGCTTTCCTTCTCTTCCTTTTCCCAAGGAACCCTCTCCTTCAAGGTAGACTTGTGGCTGATACTGTTGGCCTGGCCCTCGGACACCCCAGTCTCCTGTGGGCTTGGCTACACAGAGGGCTTCTGGGCTCCCATGGGAACTTATGATGAAGCTAGAGGCACCTGAGAGGCAGCGTCTCAGGAGCATCCCATTCCTCCCTTAGTGAGGGGAAGGAGCTGAGGAGTGAATACCTTAGTTTGTCTGCAGTTTCATGACGTGCTGGCTGCCCGAAGCTGTCACCGGCTCAGCCGTGTTCTGTATGTGGACTTTGCCTTCCTCATCTCAGCCTTCTGATCCCTTGCAGTGGAATTTCTCATTCGTTTAGTCAGTCTTTAACATTCAGTAGATATATCTGTGTACTTCTCCATGAGCCTTGCTTTACTGGACATGAGGCTTGTCTCCTAAAGTTATGCTGAATATGAGGTACTGGTAAGACAATTGAGGGATGATCAGGTGTTTGTACAGCCTGTCCATCCTCTCTCTCTCATCAGTATGTAGTGTTCCCGGGAAGAGAACTTGAGCATCAGAGTCCCACTGCTTGACATACTATCTAAAGGTGTCTTTTGCTTCTCTAGTAACTGACATCGTATTGATTCTAGGCGTGCAGAGTCTTCAATAAAACATTATCACGTTAAGAAGAATGACTCAGGACAGTGGTACATCACTGAAAGACACCTCTTTCCCTCAGTTCCCGAGCTGATCCAGTATCACCAGTACAATGCAGCTGGTAAGTGAAGAGTTAGGTCTGGTGGGAAGGGCTGGGAATCAGTCCCCTGACAGGGTAGGCTTGCATGGTCTCTGGACACCCAGGGCTTGAAATACAATCTTTTTTGGGCAATGGTTGTTTTCATTGATATATCTCCACCCCGTCCCACCCCCCAGTCAAGGAGCAATACTTGAGTTGCCGATTTTGATTTCTACCAGATTAAAGATGGTAGATGATAGGGATTGCCAAGGGGACTTAGGTATATATTTATTCTAGAAGTTTACAGAGGGCTAAATGAAAAAAACAGTTTCAGATCTCTACATGGTGAGGCTGTTTTCCTTTGCCCCCCCCCAAATCTGCTCTTTTGTTTAGATAATTCCAACAGGAAATTATCTCTAAGCTCTCATCCTCTCTTCTTTCGTTTTGAGAAAACACAAAAGTTATACAGAACCCAGGCTTCTGCTCTTACACTTTGACGTAAATATTCCAGACTCTTGAACCCTCTCCTCAGCTATCATTCGCTCATCTCTCCTTGTACAAACCTATCTTTTGTGGAAAGACAAGGGAGTCTCAGAAATTTCTACCACAATGATATATCTCTGGTCTTCAACCTGCACCTGATCTGTGCCAGGCCAGTTGGAGAATACTGAGAACAACTCCCACATCTGTGACCACTTATGGAAAGAATCCACGTGGATTTCCAAGGATCAGCAGAGACTTGCTTTGGGGGAGTACAGGGGAGAGGGCTGGGAGCCAAGGACTGGGCTGGAGAAACAAACCCCACGTTAGCAGGCCAGTTCTAAGTTTGATTTCCCTACACTTCTTCCTCTGTTTCTTTCCTTTAAAGAACATATTTAAGAAGGAGAATTTATGTGGTGAGGTTAAAAAATAGTGAAAGGTCAGGATATGCCAACATCAAGAGGTAGGAACGATAATCTGCTGACTGCAGAGATACTCTTGAGTAATTACAAATGCAATCTATTTCATATCCTAAATATGTCCACCCAGGTTCCTGTTTTTCCCTAGTACCAGGGCTGCCCTAATTAATCATAAGCCCATGGACAATTTCTAGCAGTTTCTTAACGTTCTTATTGTCTTCATAGCTCACTTTCCTTCAGTCTACCTCTGTGCTACTTTACCAGTGAGCTAACGAAAATGGTGATATGAAGATTTCACTTTGTTGTTTGAGACTGACCCTCCCCCAGTCTCTTTTGCTCCGTCTCTTTCTCCCCCGGTTTGCTGTAAAATGCAGTGCCTTCTGACACAGCTTACAAGACCCATCAAACCAGAATAATACCTCTTCTTGGTGATAACTTCTTGCTTCTTCCTACCCGCTGCTCTTTGTCCAAGTACCCACCTTCATGGTTCACGCCTCTCTTTATCACCTCATGCCTAGAAAGTCCTTTGGAGTTTCTCCTTTTTGGCAGATGCCACTCCTCCCAAAAGACACACATGTGCTTGGTGTTCTTTGTCTGTGCCCCAGCTAGGCTCTGTGTATCTTCACATAATATTCCTTTTTACATTCAAGAGCTGTCTCTTCTTGTACTTCATTACCGAGGGAGAGCTTCCTGGAGAAGGAATCATCATCCCAGCAACCTTTGTCGTTTGTCTTTGGATCAGCTGAGGCCTTTGGGATTCACCTAGAAGAGACTCCTGTGCACTAGGTCTCAATCCCTTCTGTTTTCCCACTGGCTAGACTTGTCTCTGCCTCCCAGCCTTTGCACACACTATTCACCTGCCTGGGCTTTCCCTACTGATCTTTGTGGGTGGCTCCTTGTCAGTCACTATCATCATACCTATGATAATCTCGTCTGAAAGGCCTTCCTAGATCAGCCATTCTCTGATCACTACATTTATCCACTCTGTCTTGTTTACCATCGACTTTTTCTTGTGAGTACACACACGGGCTCATTTCCCACTCCCACAGAAAGTGAGGTCCTTGAGAGCAGAGGCCATCAGCACCTCCTTCATCCCTGTCTCCTAAGATCAAGATAGAACATGATG
>NW_022196905.1:65480194-65492812 GCF_008632895.1 Mastomys coucha | reverse complement strand
CTGTCTCCTAAGATCAAGATAGAACATGATGTGGATGGTGGGGTCCTTGAGAGCAGAGGCCATCAGCACCTCCTTCATCCCTATCTCCTAAGATCAAGATAGAACATGATGTGGACAGACTTTCAGTTAGTGGCAGCTGAGAAAATAAATCATGGATGTTTATTGATAAATTCAAATTGGTTGCCTAGAACTTTCTTCATGTTGACCCAATCATATGAAGTCTTATTCATTCTACTATGACACTGTCAAACAAAGCAGAACAAAACCAAAACAGAACAAAAGAATCCCACAAAAATCTATTTTCAAAGGATATTCAATTTGATGGTTAACACTTTTGCAAATAATATGATTAAGAATCCATTTTATAAGAAGAAACTTTGGAAGACTAATATAAACCTATGTTCAAGAAAATATAGTATATTTTATAATAGCAAAATCTCAGAAACATTTTGGGGTCTATTTATAGTACCGAGTATATGTATAAACTACATGGTTGATAGGAAAAAGTTTTATTAAAACTTTTATATTTTTTGTACAATGTATGTATATATACGTGCTTCCAAATATTCAAGGGAAGTTTTCCCAAAGTGATAATAATTCATCTGTGCACACTGAGATTTTGTGAGAGAACTTTTTGTTAACTTTGTGTGTACAGTGAGTATCTATTGTGAAGATGTTTTTAAGTGGAGAATAGAAAACTATAATGACCCACAGAATTGTTACACTTAATTATTTAAATGCAAGTCCTACCTTTTAGTACACCTACTTCTTCCTTCTGTAACTAGTAACTGAGTTTGATATGCTCATTTTTCTTTTTCCTCAGGTCTCATGTCCCGTCTCCGCTATCCCATTGGGCTCCTAGGCAGCTGTTTACCAGCCACATCTGGTTTTAGCTATGGTAAAGTACACACATGTGCTGAGGGAATCCATCCATCCATCCATCCATCCATCCATCCATCCATCCATCCACCCATCCATCCAGGAACCACCCCAAAGATTCTTTACATTCTCAGTTCGTTTGAAAGGTCTATCTGCATGTGTTTTCTTTAAAAATATGACTCTCTTGCTGGAGATGTTTAAATACTCTATCACCCAGGGGAATGTGAAGTCAGTAGCAATGTTTTGGTTTAACTCCGCATTTCACCGTGCCTATGAGAACCTGTCATCCTCCCATTTTGATAAATAACTACTATTCTCTGGATGTTGAGGCTGTTGTTTTCTGGTTACAAGGGTTGCTGGGAAATTATTGCTTTTCAGGAGAACCTACCAAAAAGAGCTGTTGAGCGGCTCCACTTCACCTTTGTTCAAACGGAATTGCTACCCTCAGATTCAAATCACTTTTGCGCAGGTGTGATATTTACACATCTGTGAGGCTAAATGTCAATCAGGGGAATCTTGCTTTTTTCTGACTTGTTGAAAATGCTGTTCCCTTCAATTCCTCTCATTAGTAGGACTCAGATTATACTGGGGAAAAAACAAGGAACAATGAGAATTATATTGGGTAAATATGACTATGATTCAGTGTCTCAGTTTAAGAAAGTTGGAAGGGTGATTTCAGGGTGCTATGGGTCCATCTATCATTGCTGTGTGTAAGAACTTACATAATTAGCAATGTAGTTGACTAGTATGCTCTTTAATTTCTTAGAAAAAGTTCAACATTGTTTGAACAGAATAATGCATAAGCCACACCTATTGCATAGTGAGTTTTGTTTCTTTGTTTTTGTTTTTGTTTCTTTTTGCCAAATTTTGAGCACTTTAGGTAATCAAATGAGAAACTACACATCCTTGTGTCTGGCCTCTTCCTGTTCTCACGACTCTTTTGAATTTCATCTACTGTGTTGGGTGTGGCCAGCTTATTTTCATTGGGACATAGGGCTACATTATTAGGCCTCTTTACACAGCCTTCATTGTCCCTCATGCTTAGCTCTTACAAATACTATTGTTATGGAAGCTCTCATTTATGGTTAAGATGATAAATATTCATCTATGCCCTGCTGTATGTATAGTTTAGAGAAGTTTTGTTGTGTCAAGGCTAGTCACAATGTTTGAGATTTACTAGACAGAATCAATTTTCCAAAGAATCTATACTAAATTCCATCCCTATCAATGTATAGGAATGTCAACTCTACTCTTTCACCTTTGCCAAAACTTTCTTTTAGACGTCCTGGTAAGTAGTTGATGGTATTGCTTTATGGCTTAATTTTGATCCCTCATGGTTAGTTATTTTGGCCACCTATTAGTAGGTGTAGCGGTCATTTAGATATTCCCCTTTATGATCAAATTCTCATCATCTTTGCCCTTTAAATTAGATTCTATGCTTTTTCTAGTTGGTTTATTCTTTACTTTTCTTTTAAAGATTCATCTTTATTTTATATGTATGAGTGTTTTGTCTGCATGTGTGTAGCAGCACTTCATGCATGTTCCATGCCTACAGAAGCCAGAAGAGGGAGGGAGTTGGGTTTCTTTGAAATGGAGCTAAGAATGGTTTTGAGTCAGCGTGTGGGTGCTGGAGATTGAACTCTGGTCTTCTGCAGGAGCGGCAAGTGCTCTTAACCACAGAGTCATCCCTCCAGATGACCAGACAAAATTATGAATCATAATTTATTACTATTTTCCTTTGTGATGATATTCTATCAAGAAATTCTGTGCCACTGTCAAGGTCATAAATCCATTTCTCCTGTCACTTTTACAGCAGCATTTCACTACTGGGTTGGGGACTACTTCCCAAGACTTATTATTAATAATTCTGCTAAGTGCATTATCCTAAAGTTCCAGCAGATGGCGGTGTTGCTGTAGGGAAAGTAGGTGCTAAAAAAGTTAAGCTTTCATAGTTTCAAGGGCATTATTTTAAAAACAATCCCCCCCCCCCCAGCTTGCTTATGAGAAATGAGAAATACACAACACAAATTTCACATCAAACACCTGTTTGGATATGTGTTAGTTAACAGCCTGGCAATGGATATGTATACAATTATGTAGTAGATGATTAGACCTAAGGAGGGGCTATGCAAGGCAGGAAGGGTGTTTAGCAGAGGAATGAGAATGGTAGGAGGAACTGAAATAGGAAGAGGAAGTACCCCAGGAAAAGGCAATACCCTTAACTTTAGCACTATAACAAAACTAGGCTGGGAGCATCCACATCTTATATCCCTCAACTAGTTTTGTTTAGAAAAGTACATGGATATGTTTAATATAATGTTTTGATAGTCTCAGTGCTATATATTCTTGTCTCCAAGCAGGCAAATCTTTTAACCCTTGATGTCTTTGATTGTATATTAAGTAACAGATCTTACCTGGATATCTTTAACATCTCTGTAAAACAAGGAGCTAGAACTGGATAATTCTGAAATCTCTCTCTCTCTCTCTCTCTCTCTCTCTCTCTTGCTCTCTTTTAACCATTCTTTCTTCATTTTTAACACGAGTCACTTGCCTTTCTAGAAAAGTGGGAGATAGATCCGTCAGAGTTGGCTTTTGTCAAGGAGATCGGAAGTGGTCAGTTTGGGGTAGTCCACTTAGGAGAATGGAGAGCACATATCCGGGTCGCCATCAAGGCCATCAATGAAGGTTCCATGTCTGAAGAAGATTTCATCGAGGAAGCCAAGGTGATGATGTAAGTACGAGGCCCTGACCCACGTACACGTGGCCCCGCCCCTCGGGGTCTTGGACAGAAAGAACCTGGACTTTGGAATCAGACACACCTGCAACTGGGTTACAACTCTGCCCAAGCAGAGTGTTACCATTTGTGTTACCCAGGCAAATTACTTAACTTTTGCGTGGCATGCATGAACTATGTCACCCTCAAGTCTCCAGAGTTCTTTAACCTATAAGGTCGGTTAGAATGGTACTTCTGACCTTGGATCCTGGTGTGAGTTAATGAAATGGCCAATGAGAAAGACAGGGAAAGAATATTATGTTCACCTCAGTGGTAGGTGCTGATTAAATGCTAGCTGAGGGGATTCTTGAATGAGACGACCCTGGTTGGGAACTCAGGAATCAGGATTTCCGACGATGAACAGTTGAGCGAATAGAAGAAAAACTTCTCACAGGCAGAGACGCGTGTGAGTAGAGAAGTGTGTCCCTGCTTCCTGTCATGTTACTTTCTCTACACACGTATCGGTCCCTGGTTAGAGACGGGTCATGACTCACTGCAGGACAACGTGTAGATGTATTTACATTTGTAGCCAGTAAAGCTATTTTCTTGGGACCAGAATGTTCCCCGCTGCTCTTAAGACTTGCGAAGCTGATAAAACTTACATGATTCAGGAGTCAAGGAATTTGTAAGAGTCACGAGCCCCCTCCACAGGGTAACAAAAACAGTTAGTAATTGCTAGGAAGAGGATTTTCTCTAGTGTAGCTGGCTAATAGTTGTGCAGGGAGCTCGAGGTGCGAGCGTGGGCTCGTGGGTGTATGTGGCGTTGTTGAATTGGAGAAAGCCTATTAGAAGATTAAAGATGACAAAGTAGTCAGGTAAATGCATGAGGCTAGAGTTCAGGAGAGAGGTCAGGGTGGAGGGCATGAATTTGAGAATGATCCCCAAAGATGATACCAAGAACCATGAAACTTGATTCTGTTACCGAGAGAGAAGAGTTAGAGAAGGATATCAGGAGCTGTCCCTGCCTCCCGTGTCTCAGGATGCTCTCCCAAGGGAAGACACGGGAGCTCAGGAACCTTACAAGAAAGGCTGAAAAACTTTTGAAAATACTTTAAAAGAATGAAATGCATCTACCAACTGACCTATAGTGAGTCGTGACATGTCTCTAACCAGGGACTGATACATGTGTAAAGAAAGTAAAAGTAGAGGAACAGGAACACACATTTCTACTCACACGCTTCTCTGCCTGCGTGAAGTTTTTGTCCTGTTTGTTCAACTGGACCACATGTGAGGGTTTATTTACCTGCTTTTGCCTTACATCTGTCTTATCTCAGATACATTTTGACAGTTGCCCCAGTGAGTGAATGCTTTGTGATGTTTCAGTTCTCAAATACTTCCACGAAGTTATACGGTCTCAGGTTTCTCTAAAGCTTGAAAATGTTTCCTTCTGAGATTTGCTGTCCTGACATTACTCTGCACACACGCAAACTGCATTCCTTAGCTGGACGTAAGCTTATGGACTTGAAGGATAAATCAGAGTATGTCCAATGTATACCTCCCCCTTCTCTCTGTCTCTCTTTCTATCTCACTTTGTTTTTATGGTTGATAAAAAGAACATTTCTAAGGTACTTCTCACAGCATTTCTGACCAACTGAACTTTTAAAATTGTAAAACATTAATTTGAAGTTTTCATGGTGACCTAAAAGGCATTTAGACATTGAATAATATAATTGGGGATGGGGGAAGTTTGAAGCCTGGATTGCCAAAAAAAAAGGAGGAGTAAGTATTGGGGCTGGAGAGATTGCTCATCTGTTATGGGTATCAGCTGCTCTTGCAGAACATCCAGGTTGAATCCCAGTGCCCATGTGGTGGTTAACAACTATTTGTAACTACAGTTCGACATTGGAAGCCCTCTTCTGGCCTCCATACTGTAGCATGTACACGGTACACAGATATATGTGCAGACAAAAATACCTATGCATATAAAATACAACTAAATAAATAGTCTTTTAAATGATGAGTATATTTTAATAGGAAACTTAAACTCCATGCGATTATCAAATACACAACAGGGTTTCATGCTGGTGAATCATGTTTAGACTCCAGCTCTCTCTAAATGTTTACTTTGATATGGCTTTACTCTTTAGAATTCCATTTTCTT
The DNA here is from genome assembly GCF_008632895.1 of Mastomys coucha. Taxonomy (NCBI): domain Eukaryota; kingdom Metazoa; phylum Chordata; class Mammalia; order Rodentia; family Muridae; genus Mastomys; species Mastomys coucha. The sequence goes on along the minus strand of NW_022196905.1, from coordinate 65,487,059 downwards.
CCTCACAACCACCAGTCTATTCTGCCCTCCCTGTTGCCTGCCTAGATCTTTCTGTCTAAAGGCTGTATATAATTTGGACAAATGGGATCCAAAGAGCAGAAACTCTTAAGACCTGAGCTGGGGAACTCCATTACAAGGATCCTAAAGCTCACAGGGCAGGAAGAAGAAAAAGAGACGGCTGCGAGTCAGACAGATGCAGGGCATGCGATGTTCTGTACTGATGACTTTGGACGCTCAGACTCCTGGGGCCATTATTTTCAGTGCATATAGTAGAAAGAAAATGCTACGTGCTCCCGGTGGTCGGATTGATGTATATCTTATCTCAAACATGAAAATGATAATTTACTATTTTAAAATTCAAGAGCAATCCAGTTCACTGGTGTGTGTGTGTGTGTGTGTGTGTGTGTTTCTTCGACAGGAAACTGTCACATTCGAGGTTAGTTCAGCTTTACGGGGTGTGTATACAACAGAAGCCCCTCTACATAGTGACGGAGTTCATGGAGAACGGCTGCCTGCTTGACTATCTCAGGGAGAGAAAAGGCAAGCTTCAGAAGGCGTTGCTTATGAGCATGTGTCAGGACATATGTGAAGGGATGGCGTACCTGGAGAGGAGCTGCTATATTCACAGGGATCTGGTGAGTCCGAGGCAAATCACCTTCCGGTGTGCACCTGCATGGGGATTGATTTGGGTACTTTGACGAATGTGCCTTTGGCTTAATTTTAGAACTTGTTTTAATTCATGCATTTTATTGTGAAAGGTTAAGTAACTTTCTTGTCTGTTTTGCAATGCTGGGGTTTAAAGCCAAGGCCCTGCACATGTTAAACCTGTGTACTATCACTGACTTACATCTTCCAACCCTGAAACTTTATTTTTAATTGCCCGTTAACGCTGTAACCATGTAGGAAATTGCTCTAAAATGTCTTTCACGAATTAACTACCTAATGAACCAAATAACTACAATGATCTTTCCTCTCATCTCTTCCTCGTTCCCTTATTTCTTTTCCTTGTTTTCTTTCTCCTTTCACCCTTTTTTCTTTCGACCAATGTCAAACTCCATAGTCACTGTAAGTATTACAGCTCCGAGGGGCAAGCTAGCCTGCAGTCTGGAGCCAAGGAATGCCATAAAGTCACGCAGCGCAAACAAACCTCATCCGAGAGATGTATTGGGAAAGATACAAGAGGGTGGGTGGCTTCCTCTGCTCTAGTGAGAATGGGCAGGGAGCTGAGCAGGAGGCGGGCTTTATATGGGGTTTTTTGGGGGGGAGGAGTTTTCTAGGGTAATGATTACCAGGATGGGGAATTGGAAGGATTTTAAGTCCAGAGTTTGGGGCAAGACAAGGGATTGGTGGGAGTGGGGGCAAGGCAAGGGATTGGTGGGATTCTGAGCTCAGAGATTGGTGGGGTTTCAAGGGTTTTCGAACCCGGAAGTGAACTCAGACCTTTTACCTATAGTCACACTTGTCCCAAGTATTTCATATATGCTGAGCAATCTGGGTGCCGGAGGTACAGCTGGGAAGGAACAATCCCTGTGAATCTTACCCAGGGGTGAAGTTGCCCTGTGTGGAGGTGGTTTCTGACAATACTGCAGGAATATTGTTGACATTCATGATGGCGACTAAAGATGCCCAGTGGTTCGGTAACATTCAGAACATGGGCTCCCTTACCCCAGACTAATTGCCAGTTCTTCCGCATGGCTTCAAGGCACTCACACGGTTTAACGCAAAGGAAAAATGTGAGAATTCTATACAAATCTCTGATGTAGTCTCTTAGAAATAGTACCGTGCTTTTGGCCTCTCTTTTCCCAGAGTGATCACGTTACAGCACTCATCCTTGGGACTGGAGGATCTCTGCGTGAGGCCGGAGGCATAGTTACACTGATTCCTGAACACCGTGGGAAACAGACTTATCTTGCCTTAAATTCAGAACATTCGTGGCTTTATTACTTAGTTTCATACACTAGCTAATTACTTAGATTTCTTTTTATAGTTTATAAAAAAGTTTTGAGATAATATAATTACATTTCTCTCTTCCCTTTCCTTTCCTTTCTCCAAACCTTCCCATATACCACCCCCCTGCTCTCCTTCAAATTCATGGCCTCCTTTTTCATTAATTGCTACTGTATGTATGCATGTATATGTATATGCATACATATTCCTAGATGTAACCTGCTCAATCCATGTACTTGGTGTGTGTCAAAACTTTCCCTGCAGAGATGCTACCCACATGTCTACTCTCCCCAGATAGGGAATCCATGATGCCCCAAAGAACGGATACCACCAAAGTCCAATATGGTGAACCAATGAGTTTTGGGGGGAATTACTTATAGAGATATGGGCTACTTATAGGAGCAGAAATAACTCAAAGACAGCTGCATTACCAAGGCCCACTCCAGCATGAGTTAGAGCTCCCAAAACTGGTAACCAGGAACACACTGCACAGCCTGCAGGCAGCTCAACAGATTGGAGCGTGTCCTTTCTGGGTGCCTCACTTGGTATGAACTTCTTCCAGGGGCTCAGCTAGTTTCTGCTTCTTCCACACATCTGGTGTGATCTCGAGTCTTCTTTGCAACTCAGCTTTAACTGAGAGGGACTCTCAGCTTTCACTTATTCTTGCTTACTCCGGCAGAAATGGGCCTAGTGAACCTGGTCGGTTTCAGGGACTTCCTGAAGCTATTTTGTTGTTTACCTTCCTGTGTAAGGAACTTCCTTTAGGGTGGAAAGTTTTAGTCTCGGAGGGAGCTGTTACACAGCAATGTATTACTTGCATGTGTGTACGACCCTTTGGCATGGTATAACCACTTAGTGTGCTTTTCCCTGGGAAAGACCATCTCTCTCTCCCAGCATTCCTCAGTTGCCCAGAGTTCTTTGTGTTTGCAGAGCTGAGGCCTCATGGGTATTTTCCCATCCACTTCGGCAACTCCATTGGTGCCATCCTTGTTCAGCCTACATTTGGGCAGGCATATTGCTGAGACTTTATGAGTGCACCTTCAATCACTTACATTTCTACATGAATCCTGTGCCCAGAATGCCCTGAGATCCTATACTCAGGAACCATAAGAACAGTGTTAAGGGCTGAAGAAATGGCTCAGCGGTTAAGAGCACTGACTCTTCTTCCTGAGGTCCTGAGTTCAAGTCCCAGCAACCACATACATGGTGGCTCACAACCATCTGTAATGAAATCTAATGCTCTCTTCTGCTGTGTCTGAAGACAGCTACAGTGTACTCACATACATAAAGTAAATAAAATCTTAAAAAAAAAAAACAGTGTAAAGAACATGGCTTGTAGAGGAAAAGTTGTCAAACTTCAATTTTGCTGTGTGTGAGCATCACCCTGGGAGCTTTGAGTAAAAGCTTCAAAGCCCAGATCATAACCAGGCCAGTTAAATCAGAACGTCTGGGGATAAAAGGGAGGCTTCCATACGTAGCCGTCCAGGTTGTAAGCCACTGCAGCTTAGCTTGGAGTCTTCCTTCCTTTGCTTACTAGCTCCGTGGTCCCGAAAGATCCAGTTAAGTAGGAAAGTGGTTTTCCACACATCACCTTCTTCAATTTGTTGGAAGAACTGCATCAATCAATATGTGCAAGTACCCAAAGCAGTGGCTGCCCCATAGTGATTGTCCTACGAGGATGCAGCAGTGCTGTTGCCACCATTGATGGTGATCACTGTTTAGTGACCCTGCCTGCACATTCCCCACTACCCAGCACAAAGAAGATGGCACAGTTTCCCATCTACTTCACTTGCTTTCTTGGCCATGAAGGTTTCTTTCCCTGATAAGGAACAGAATCAAAACTCAGTGGTTCCATGGTCCTAGGCATCCTGTCTGCTCCAGGTGGCTTCGTACAAGTTCTCCTGCCCTTAGATTAACCCATACGCTCAATTGATAATAGTCTTTATTATTCCACTTTATCTACTGCACTGTATATGAAATACAGTGGCCCCCAGTGGGTGCTTTACCTGTAGTTTGTATGTGAGATAGCTGCCGGTACTTTCTAGTACCTTCCCAGCTGGCCCCTCTGGATCGCCCTTTTAAAGCTTGTTGCTTTTGTGACCAGAGACTTTGAACCTCAAATTCACTGAAAGGAGAACAGGTCTACCAAATAGTTCATCTACATGAGGCTGGTCAAGATGAGGACCTCCTCTGTGAAGTATGCTGACAATGAGTTATTCTGACTACAGCCAGATTGGCTTTGCATAATATTTAGTTCATCGTGATAAAAATGAAGTAGAGGAGTTCAGGCGAGATGGCTCAGTGGTTAAGGATAGTTGCTACTCTTCGAAACCTGGGTTTGATTCCCAGCAGCCACATGACAGATCAGAACTATCTGTAAGTCCAGTTCCAGAGGATCCAACACCCTATTTTTGACTTGCACAGTCATAAACACCCATAGACATAAAATAAAAATAAATTTAAAAAAGAAATATAAAATTATCAGTAGGAATTGCTCTACTCACTGAAAGGTTTTAATATATAATTTCTTAATTCTTATTAAACCAATGGAGAGCCCAAAGATACAACATAACTGTTTTATCTGTCAGATATGTCAGACTTTTATCTTAAATTTTAAAATGTTAAGATGTTTTATGCCAAGTACTTACCTTATCATCTATTAAACTAATCCTCATATTTATAAGGCTACCTGTTGAAAAAGATTAAATTTTAAAAATTGTTACCATTTTGTGACATTGAAGAATCATTACATTTTGTGGCATACAAACAAGTAGAACATTAAATTATATACATCAGTAATGGACATCATCACAAAATTCACGTGGCCACTCATGAAAACAGGTAATGTAAAGAAACTAAGGAAAATGAAAATAGACACTTGTGGAAGAAGGACCCGGGGTTGATGCTTCTCTTCTTTCTCCAGGCTGCCAGGAACTGTTTGGTCAGTTCTGCCTGTGTAGTAAAGATCTCAGACTTCGGCATGGCGAGGTATGTGACACCTTTGTCTGTCTACTTTGCTCGCTTGTAAGAGAGAGTTTTGTGCTTTAAACAAAACAAAACAAAACAAAACAAAACAAAACATTTTTTTGTGTGTGTGTGAGCACATGTAAAAAGTCGAAGTACAATTCACAGGACTCAGTTCTTCCCTTGTACCCTATAAATTCTTTGTATTAAGCACCTTCCTCCCTCCCTCTCCCCCCATCTCAATAACCAACTCTTCCATTTTCAGTCTTGCAAACTGAAATTGCTATTACCTCTTTTTACTTTTCCTGCTCTGAGGAAAGTGTCCTGTGGAGAAGGTATCAGTGCAGGCTAAGTGGTCACGTGGTTGCATGGCTCAGACTGCTTTGGATTTCAGGACAGGTGCTAGTGCTACCTGGGGTGGGAAAGAGTGGGGAGATGTTTGCTGTGGCCTACTCTTGCCATCCTCTTTCAGGTTGCTGTTGATACAGCTATGGAGATCTCGAAATGGAAACAAGAATTTCTCAGTCCACTCAAATATTAATTATTAATATTAAATATTAATCAAAGATTAAGTAAATGCATTTTTCATGATAAATGTGCATTTTTGAAAGAGAAAGGGAGAAATGTATTTGATTAGGTCACCCCCCACACCCGACACTGTATAAGCACTTTTGGAAGCTGGTTTTAGTCATTGCTGGGATAAACCTAATCACACACACACACACACACACACACACACACACACACACACACACACATATATATATATATATATATATATATATATAAGGATTTTTTTTTTTTTAACATTTTGAGCTCTCCTTTTGGTTAGAGCCCCAGAAATTTAACCCTAATGAATTCCAGATGTTCTTTTGCATTCTTGGGCAATCCAAGTCTCATGGGACCATGGTACTGTCATGGAGGTGGCCTGGCTGGTCCTGTTGCAGCCATTGTCCCCCTACTCTCTCTATGTTCTGGCCACTTGCACAGGTGGCTGCTGAATGTCTACATAGAAGACTCTTCCAGAAAGTTCCCCAGGGCTGACACAGGCCTGGTTCACTGAGGCATGTCAAGACCCATTTGTTTTCCAGAGTCCTCCTGCCTTTCCTGGGGCTTTACTTAGGTAGAGGGCACCAGTTCTGTGCTGCTCTTTAGTCCCACCAACCTCCCGTGGGGACAAGAACTTTCTCACTCGGGGACCTGTCCCTCCACCTCCCAAGCATCTTGTTAATAGATGTAGCTTTTTTTCTCTAAAGTCTAGTCTAGAGACTCTCTAAATTGGTGGGAAGGGAGCTCCCCTCCTCTCTTTCCTCTTACACGGTCTTTTCTTTTGAAACAGGGTCTCTTTATATAGCTCTGGCTATCCTGGAACTCTCTCTGTAGACCAGACAGGCCAAGAGCTCACAGAAACCACCCTGTTTCTGCCTCTCGAGTGCTGAGATTAAAGGTGTGCACCGGTACACCCAGCATTACAGTCTTTAAAACATTTTTTTCTTCAGACTTTATTTTTATTTTCTGTATGTAGAGGTTTCACCTGAACGTATGTCTGTGCGCCACATGCATGCAGTGCCTGCAGAGGCCAGAAGAGGGCATCAGATTACCTGGGACTGGGGTTACAGATGGCTGCGAGCCACTGTGTGGGTGCTGGCAACAGAACCTGGGCCCTCTGTTAAAGCAGCCAGCGTTCTTAAAGCCTGAGCCATCTCTCCAACCTCACTTAAGTCGTCTTTACAGAGGAGGGGTTAAAAGTGAAGTGAGATAGAATATGTGGTGGAAAGTGGGAGTATGAAGACAGCAATAATAAATAACTTAAAAATATTATTGTATATGCAAGAGGCCAAAGCCAGCTGTTTCTTTTTCCATGTGTTTCATATTCCTGCAAATGAGCCTTAAGAAAAGTTATTCCTAATCTGTACAAAGTGTACATTATAATATACTGGATGTTTTCATATCA
>NW_022196905.1:65454420-65480184 GCF_008632895.1 Mastomys coucha | reverse complement strand
TTTTTTTGTGCCACACAAAATGAGAGAAAATGTGGCACCATTTTGGATCCATGTTTTATGACATGCGCGGCTTTTCACTTATTTACTCCCTTGTCATTACCTTTGCTATTAGAGCGCAGGGCAGTTTCTTTGCAGAATTAAGACCGGACTCTAAAGAACATATACTTCCCCAGTGCTGGGACTGTAGAACTGCAGTTTTCAGAGATCCAGTGAAATCAAAGAGACCTGGTTCTAGAGAAGGAAACAAATAAAGAGCTGTTTCACTCTCTACCATCAAGAAGGCAAGATGCACAAGCCCTCGCTAGGGGAAAACACTGTTTTAGCAGATCGGTGCTGACAAAGGTATTTGACATAATTAGGCCTTGGAGGCCATTAACACAGTGTGCTCGAATCCCCTGGTGGCAGGTACGTTTTGGACGATGAATATATCAGTTCTTCGGGAGCTAAGTTCCCAGTCAAGTGGTGTCCGCCTGAAGTTTTTCATTTCAACAAGTACAGTAGCAAGTCTGATGTCTGGTCGTTTGGTGAGTCCGTTTGCTGGCGCTAGATTTAAAGCGAGGGCAACCTTTTCTTTTCAACTCTTGCTTGTTTGTTTTTTGACATGATGCAGCATTCTTTTTTTCTTTATTATTGTTATTAATCATTCCATTCATGTACATCTCAAATGATATCCTACTTCCTGGTAACTCCTCCACAACCCGATATCCCATGATATCCCACTTCCGGGTTACCCCTTCGCCACCCCCATCCCTTTTGCCTGTAGGAGAGTGCTCACCCACCCACCCACACTCTCCTGCCCCACTGCTCCAGCATCCCCCTATTCTGAGACATCAAAACTCCCCAGAACTAAGGGCCTTCCCTCCAAATGCTGTTGGTCAAGGCCATCCTCTGGAGCCATGGATGTAGGATGTAGCATTCTTTTTTTTTTTTTAAGATTTACTTATTTATTTTATGTATATGAGTACGCTGTAGCTGTCTTCAGACACTCCAGAAGAGGACATCAGAACCCATTACAGATGGTTGTAAGCCACTATGTATGTTGTTGCTGGGAATTGAACTCAGGACCTCTGGAAGAGAGCAGTCAGTGCTCTTAATTGCTGAGCCATCTCTCCAGCATCCTTTATAAATCTTCTAGTAGCCGTGTTGGCGACCGGAGTCATGCACAGCTCCGTACGGCTTGGCTGTCTGAGTCTTTTCCTTCTGTGAAGCAGTAACACGAAGTCTGGCAACACAGAAGGCAAATACAGCCAAATCTCCCATCCTGCAGAGGCTTGGGGGAAAGGTTCCGTGTCATCGCTGAGTTTCCAGTGTGCTTAATAAACTCCCTTGTTCAGTTATGCAGAAGCTCATCTGTTTCCCAGCTTGGCAATTTGAACTTAACATCTGGATTAAGAAAAATAGCCTACACCCTTCACTTTGTACTTTCAAGGCTTATGGGATTTGCACCTTTGCTTCTTGGGATCCTTGCACCTTGGCTTCCAAGGGTGAAAGAGATTAACGTCTTGCAATTTGAATAAATCCCTTGTCTTGGCTCCAAGTGACTCTTGTTTTTGCATCTTTTTCTTTGCAGGAGTTTTAATGTGGGAAGTTTTTACAGAAGGAAAAATGCCTTTTGAAAATAAGTCAAATTTGCAAGTGGTGGAAGCCATTTCTCAAGGTTTCCGGCTATATCGCCCTCACCTGGCCCCCATGTCCATATATAGAGTTATGTACAGCTGCTGGCATGAGGTAGGTGTCCCTGGTTACCAAGACTGTGCCATGGCAGCCAGAACGGCCTGTCCCCTGGCCACACCCTGAGAGCCAGTACATCATTTCTCTTATGACCCCCCTCACCCTGGGCTCGTTCCCAAGCCTTGTCAGTCTGAGATTTGTTCTTGCCAAAACTGTATGTTTCTAAAGCCTCTTGATTAGATGGTTTATTATCTCGAAGAACCGGGTGGTGGAACTAAGGACAGAATTTGATTTGTTGAACTTCCCCGCCGAATATGGAGGATGCTGTTTTATTTACCGCACTTGGCTTCTGTTCGCTTCTACTTTGAAGGCTTAAAGTAATGGGTTTCATCTCCCCCTGGCATGTAAGACTCCTGATAGAGAGATTAAACCAGAATAGAAACCAAAGGCAGACTGTGCTGGGAGCCACCACTTGGGAAACCATCACTTAAGAGCTGCTCTTTGTGCTGAAATGCCAAGGTTGAGAATGAAGCCAGAGGGGTGGGTTTCTGTCACTCCCCACCGCTTTTCTGGGGACCTATTCAACATCCCTCCTGCTCTCATCAGACTGCGATTGTTAAGAGCTCTGCTCTGTAGTTAGTAACCTTAGCCCAGAAACATCACAGCTTGGTGGTGGTGGTGATTGGGGGGGAGGGGTGTCTCCTGCTGCCCAAAACACAAACAAACTCACATGCATCCATCATAAACACAAACACACGCATCCATCGTTTGATTCCCAATCCACAAACACTGGGAAGACCAGTATTTCAAGAATGATGGGACTGTTCATATTCCAGAGAAGTGTTTCATTTAAGAAGATGACAGTGTATGCAAATGGTCATGATCAGCTGTTTCTTAAGGAATCCTGAAAGACCGGAGAACTGTCAAGTAAGCTGTTAGCAACAGAGGGAATGTCTTTCCCATCACAATGGAAGCAGCTTAGGTCGTGCAGAGGGTGGCTGTGATGGTTTTTGACTTAGAATTTTCCAACTTTATAATGCCATATTTCGAGCATCAAACGTTGATCTTTTCCTGGGTGAATAGTATAGAGTAGGAGGAGCCTCTACTGGGACGCTGGGAGGGAGCCCATCTTCCAGGCAGCCACAGAGCACAAGGATGAACACATGATTACCGCAGATGTTGCTAAGCTGTGGTTTCTGGTAGAGTACTTGCATACAATGCATCTTTAGCTTATGACATTTTAAACTTAGAATGGGTTTATTAGGAGATGACTATGTCCTAAGTCAAGGAGCATTAATAAGCACACACATATGCACAGATCAGTGTGATCTTACACATTACTTATGAGCTAGAGAGAAAGAAGGCTAAACAGGAAGATCACAGAAGGAACAAGGGAACAGTCTCAAATTGCAACCAGAAAATTTACTCTAATACTACACACATGTACTTTGCGGTACAAAACTCCTTTCTTCCTAGGTCCAACTCTGCCATACCTATCTCTTTATTTTATTTTTTATTTTTTGTAGAGGGTAAGTGAGTAAGATGTAATGAATTATGGAAGTCTAATAGCCTAAGTAAAGCCCTGAGGCTCTAGGATGGCCAATCTAACTCTATAGAAGTTCAGCAGTTTGGGACTAGGGAAATATTTGTTTGAATGGCTTCCTTAAACTGGTTGTTTTTTATGAGATAGTTGGAATAACGTGAATTTACTATTAAAAAAAAAAAGATTGTGTTATCATTGAAAAATGTGGTAGAGATTCCATCTGTTGAGCTTGATCCTAAAAGGCCCCATGATTTATTTCTGGATCCTCATCAAGGATCAGGATGCGCTCACATCGTCTTCCACTTCCTCTCCCCCTTTCATTCCATACAGTGAGTAGCTCTAGCTCCTGCAGGTTTCAAAGATGTCAACAGTGCCATGTGTTTCCCCAGGCGGACAGAGCCAAAGAATATTGCACAGTAGCACAGGGAAAGGTGCTCTCATCTCTGTCTTTTGCTTTCTATGTGAAACCCTTCCTGCTAGAGGGGACCAGCACAGTAAGCCAGTGCTGATGCATAATTGGGGACCGCATACTCAGAATCCCTGTCATTTTCCACAAGAAATTTCTGTTGGGGTAGAAATATTCTACATGTGCTCTGTCCATACACTAGGCACCTCTAGCTACAGAGGATTTGAAATGTGGCTGGTATGATTGAAAAACCAAGTTGAAATACTTATTCCTTTTACATTTATTTACATAGCCATGGGTAACTAACATTTACAATTCAACAATGGCCATTTTATCTGTGTAGTTGCTATCTACTCGTCCATGCCTACCCATGCCGTCCTCATATGTAAACCATGTCACTGTGTGTCACCCAAGGCATGCAGTTCTTCAACTTGTGCAGAGCCAGTGTGGGTCGAGGTCTCCTCAAGTTCCATGGCTGCTGGTCTGCGTGAGAAGCAGGCTGAACTGATCAGCTCTCTTTCCGTTTTCCAGAACCCTAAAGGCCGCCCGACATTCGCTGAGCTGCTTCAGGTTCTCACGGAGATCGCAGAAACTTGGTGACTTTAAGTGGAACGCCAGCCCACAGGGTCATCTTGCAAAACTGTCACAAGGTGAAACCATGAGCATCATTGATGGGGAGTATCTCTACTCGGGTTGTTGACTCTTGGCTGTGGAGCAAAGGTCACAGGCTTGTCACACTGATCTCAATGCAAAATATTTTGATAGTAGTCTTTGTACAGGTGGGAGAGGGACTTCTGAACTCCACTTCTGAGCTCCTTTCACATCCTGTATGTGAAAAGAGTACATACACTCCACATCAGCCCTCCAAATGGCTTCTTCATGATAGGACCCTCACAACCCTTACCTGGACATTGACCTCTAATTCTTCTTAAGGCCAAGGCAACTTCTTTCTTGAGGACTGACATTTCTCTCTGGAGTGGTCCATGCAGAGAAGGGAAAATACTAGATTCTGCCAACTCATGGAAGGAAGAAACCTTCCCAACAGTTTCATGTTTGGGGCTGTATAAATGTTTATAGAAAACATGGCTTTAGAAACCTATGTGCACATTCTAGAAATGCCTTTTATAATCTTGCCATATGTTATTTAATAAACTCTTGTTAATTATTGTGGGGCCTAAGTTTTTGCATTCTAGTTTTAAAAACTGTTTAAAATCTGAACCAAAGTGCCCTTTGAACATATCTTGGTGAAATTTCTATTTCTAATGCTATCTGTGATCAGGAGAATCCAGAGCCCACCTTAAGTTCTGATAGTTCATCCTTTGTATATGTGAGACAGAGTAAACTAAAGACACCTCATTTCATCATAACAACTGCCTCTCTCATTTCATCATAACAACTGCCTCTTTTTTAAGAATAAGACAATAAGATGTCTTATTCTTTCCAGATGAGGAGACCACAAGAAGGTGTCCAGATGTGGCATTAAGCAAATGAAACAATCAACAATCACAGTTAAATCCTAGTTTATCTCAGTGTGGTGGCTCACTCCCACCCCCCTTTTTTTAATTCTTTTTATATCCTGCTTAATGCCCTCCTTCCGGTCACCCCTTCCCACAATACTTTCCCCCTTCTCTGTCCCATTCTCTCCTCTGGGCAGGTGGGAACCCCTTGGGGATCCCTCCCAATCCTGGCACTTCAAGTCTCTACAAGGTTAGGTGCTTCCTCTCCCACTGAGGCCAGACAAGGCAGCCCAGCTACAACATATCCTATGTACAGGCAAAAACTTTTGGGAAAGCCCCCACTCCAGTTGTTCATGACCCAAATGATAGTCAAGCTGCACATCAGCCACATGTGAGCAGGGAGGCCTAGGTCCAACCCCTCTAATCCCAGTACTTGAGGCACAGGTAGGAGGATCTCTCTGAGCTCTAAGATAGCCTGATCTGCATAGCTAGTTTCAGAACAACTCTTAATTTAGCTGACAGTCTTAGTGGGAATTGACTGGAAATTGATTTTTATTATTCTGTGTACTTCAGAAACCCCATGAGAAGAATGCTGTGTAAATTGTAAGTCTGATTACAGGGAACTTATTTGGTAGGAACTCATTTTTTATATATTGCCCCTCCCTGACGGGTGGTTGTAAGGGAACACACTTCATGTTCCTATGCTGCTAGTGGCTTTTCTTTTATTTATTTTTTAAAATATATCCTAATGACAGCTTCCTCTAGCCAGTTCCTGCCCAGCTCTTCCCTCCAGATCCACCCCTTTCTGGCTCTCATTAGAAAAGAACAGGCTTCTAAGAGATAAGAGCCAAATATGACAAAGGAAAATAGAATGAGAGAAAACAAAAACTGTCACATGGAAACTGGACAAAGCAACCCAACAGAAGGAAAAAAGGCCTCAGGAGAAAGCACAAGAATCAGAGTCCTACATGTTCACACACCCAGGAACCCCACGAACGCTATAATATAAAAGCAGAGGACCCGGAGCAGACCTGCGTCAGCCCTGTGCTTGTTGCTTTAGTCTGTCTGAGCTCATATGGGTTTTTCTCAGTTGACTTAGAAGGCCATGTTCTCCTGGTGTCCTCTGTCCCCTTGGCTCTTACATTCTTTCTGTTTCTCTGAGCTCATATGGCCTTTTCTCAGTTGACTTAGAGGGCCATGTTCTCCTGGTGTCCTCTGTCCCCTTGGCTCTTACACTCTTTCCGTCTCCTCTTCTGTGAGGTTCCCTGAGCCCTTGGGAGAGAGATTGGATGGAGACACCTCATTTAGAGCTGTGTATTCCAAGCTCTCATTCTCTGTGTAATATCTGGCTGTGGGTGGGTCTCTGTATTTGTTAGCATCTGCATCAGGAGAAAGCTTCTCTGATGTTGTCTGAACAAGGCACTGATCTATGAGAATATCAGAATATCACTAGGCATCTTTTTATTATTAACTTTTTTGAACCAGTAGTATTTAGTTTTACCCTAAATTTCTGGGCTATCTAGTCTTTGGTCCTGGCCCAAGCAATATTCTAGCTGTCTCACCCTGCATTCCCTCCCTCATCCCCATCCCCTCTCCCCACTCCACCTGATCCACTGTAACATACTCTACCCATAAAATCTATTCTATTTCCACTCCCAGGGACATCCATGTGTCCCCCCAACCCGGTCCCTTTCTCCATGACTAACCTTTCTGGGACTATGGGTTGTAGCTTGGTTATCATTTAGTTAATGGCTAATATCCACATATAAGTGAACATGTATTGTATTTATCTTTCTGGGTCTGGATCACCTTACTTAGGATGATTTTTTTTTTCTAGTTCCATCCATTTGCTATAAATTTCAAGATGTCATTGTTTTTAACAACCAAGTAATACTCTATTGTGTAAATGTACCATTTTCTTTTTAGTCCATTCTTCTGCTGAGAGACATCCAGGTTGTTTCCAGTTTCTGACTATTATAGATAGAGCAGCAATGAACACGGTTGAGCAAGTGTCCTTGTGTTAGGACAATGCGTCCTTTGGGTATATGCCCAAGAGAGTTAGTTATAGCTGGATTTTGAGATAGATTGATTCCCAATTTTCTGAGGAATTTTCATGCTGATTTCCTTACTGGCTGTGTAAGTTTACATTCCCACAAGACCAACAGACAAACTCAGAAGACACAGTTAATCAAGCACCAGGTTTTTGTGATTGTTTTATAGAAGGATACCTGCCGGAGAATCGTGCATGCACAGCCTCTTGTCTCTGTGACCGCCCACCCAGTCTCCATGAAACCAACCCACATTCACCCTCACCTGCCCAGAGATCATGAGTGATTGCTGGTGTTGGAATCATGTCATGTGTGGTTCACCTTGACTCTAGAAATCCCCTTCCTTGGTTTCCTTCCTTGTAGGTATGTCACATAGGTTGACAATTTACCAGTTTCCAGTCTTTCTGTTACCTAACACTTCTTAGGACCCACAATGTATATGGCAGACATGTGGTCAGGCACCTGACATTGCAGTTTTATCTTGGATCACTTATGAAGGACTGGTGCTGTGAGGAAGTAAACCTGAAGTCCCCTTATATAAGTTCTGGGTCTTAGAGAAACATATATTGGCTTGCTATGTTATCCTTGACTCCCACATACATAAGTACACAGAGCTGGGAATTTAGCTCAGAAAAACAGCATATGCTTATCATGTATGAAGTCCTCTGTCCAATTCCCAGCACAGCAGAAGAGTAAAAGTATTTTTTTAAAAAAATTGTATTGGGGCTGGAGAGATGGTTCAGCAGTTAAGACTATTGACTGCTCTTCCAGAGGTCCTGGGTTCAATTCCCAACAACCATATGGTATCTCACAACCTTTTCTAATGGAATCCGATGCCTTCTTTTCTCATGCAGACATACATGCAAATAGATTGCTTACATGTATAAACAAAGAAATCTTTAATTTTTATTGGTTTTTCATATAACATATTTTGAGCATACTTTCCCCTCCCACAACTCTTCCCAAATTGCCTCACTTCCTCACCTACTCTCCCCTCAACTTGACATCTCTTTCTCTCTAAAAGAAACTAAGAAAGATAACAGCAAAAATGAAAATCAAAGCAGGCAAACTAAAAAACAGAAAATCAGACTAAACAAAACCTAAAACAAAATAAAAATTACACAAAAAAATGGATTTATTTATTTATTTTTTTTGGCCATATATTCTTGGGCATTGGACCAGCACTCCAGTGACACTTCATTGAAGAGCATTAATTTCCCCTTTCTCTTATATTTTTGGTTGTGAGCCTAGCCTTTAACGGCTGAGCCATCTCTCCAGCCCAATTTCCCCCTTCTCAAAAGGCGATTATCTCAAATAGCTTTTTGGTTAGGGATGGGACTTTGTGTCTGTGGTGGTTTGAATGAAAATGCCCCCATAGGCTCATAGAGAGTGGCACTATTAGGAGATGTGGCTTTGTTGGAGGAAGTGTGTCACTGGGGGTGGGCTTTGAGGTTTCAAATGCTCCATCCAGCATCATGTCTGCCTGCATGCTGCTGTGCTTCTCATCAATAATGAGAATGGTCTAAACCTCTAATCTGTAAGCCAGCCCCACTTAAATGCTTTCCTTCATACGGTTTGCTATGGTCATGGTGTCTCCTCTCAGCAGTAAAACCCTGACTAAGATGTGTCCATTTCCCCTTCTGGGCCCTCATTTGGCTTGAACCAATGCAGGTCTTGTGTGTGCTGCCAGAGGCTCTGTGAATTCATACGTGCTTCAGTTCTGTTGCCTCTGGGAGAGGCCGATTCTTCAGAGTCAGCTGCTGTCTCTGACTCTCATAGTCTTTCTGGCTTTCCTTACACATAGGTCCCTGAGCCTTGAGGGGTGAGGTTTGATGATGACATCCCATTTAGGGCTGAGTGTGCTGAGGCCTCTCACTCTGTGTATTCTTCAGTTGTGGGTCTCTGGGTTAATTTCCATAGACTGCTAGAAGCTTCTCTGATGAGGGCTGCATAATGCTCTGATCTGAGCCCCAGCCTAGTGTGGCAGCTGTGTTGACTAGAAACAAATTTAAAATGAAAAAAAAAAAAAAAGAGACGAGCACACAATGTGAATTAGTCTTAACTAATATTCATACGGCACAGACATCTGTGTAGCCAGATGCAGGCCAAGAAGTAATATTCCCCAGAATCTCAAGCAATTTGCTCTCCCAATCTTATTCACTAACCCCAGAGTATTTTTTAAATTTTTATTCATTTATTTATTTATTGCATTGGAGTCAGAGACTCTCTATGTAGTCTTTGCTGTCCTGCAATTCACTATGTAGACCAGGCTAGCCTTGAACTCACAAAGATCTTCCTGCCTCTGCCTCCAGAATTCTGAGATTAAAGAAGTGCTACCATACTGGGCAACACATAGTTTTAACACCCTGATCTCTAATATCAAGGATTAGTGTGGGCTATTTCTGTGTTTATATGGATGGGATCCTATAGCAAGTACTCTTTGGTACCTGGCTTCTGTTACTAAATTATATGTATTTTTGGTCTATCTGTGAGTTACATCTCATTTTATTTATCTATTTCTGCATTGAATTACATTAGACAAGCATTAGACAAGCATTATTAGGAGGTGTGGTCCTTTTGGAGAAAGAGTGTAACTGTGGGGGTAGGTTTTGAGGTCTCTTATATACTCCGGCTATGCCCAGTATGGTATTTGGTCTCTTCCTGCTACCTTTGGATCAAGACATAAAACTCTTCAGCTCCTTCTCCAGCACCATGTCTACCTGCATGCTGCTATGCTTCTTGCCATGATGATAATAGACTAAATCTCTGAAACTGTAAGCCAGCCCCAATTAAATGTTTTTCTTTATACGACTTGCCTTGGTCATGGTGTCTCTTCATAGCAATACAATCCAAGCTAAGACAGGATGCTACAAAAAGAAAATGTAGAGTTATATTGCAGGGCAGAAAGCGGGGGATTTGACAAGGGAACTTGAAAAGGGGAGACATGAAAGATTTAAGCTTGGGGCTAGAGAGATGGCTCAGCGGTTAAGAGCACTGACTGCTCTTCCAGAGGTTCTGAGTTCAAATCCTAGCAACCACATCGTGACTCACAAGCATCTGTAATGAGATCTGATGCCCTCATCTGGTGTGTCTAAAGACAGCTACAGTTTACTTATATATAATAAATAATCTTTAAAAATAGAAAGATGAACTTACTATAACACACAGACATGCGTACACACACACACACACACACACACACACACACACACACAGTCTCACTCTCATAGGTTTTTGCATCTCTAATTGCAAGGAGCTTGGATGATTTTAAATATTTGATGAGAAAGATGATCATTTGGCTGAAAGAGTTAAGGGTTAGCATTGGAGACTGATGTAATGCTTGGCCTAATCAAGAGAGTTTCGGAGAGAAGCAGACACAATAGCTAGAAGAACAGCAGTACACGGTAGCTCTAGAAGACTGAGGGAAACGGAATGTTTACTTTGTTAGGTTGCCCATCATGTGACTTTCCTTTCTCAGCCCCAGTTTTTAGTGGAGTCTGCTGGGGTCGTGGGCACGATGTTTGAGATGGAAGCATATAGGGTGTATTTTGCATCTGGTTGTACATGGTACATATAAACATGCTGAGCTAACTCAGCAGCTAACACTGCTGGCTGCTCTTGCAAGAAGACCTGGGTTCAGTTCCCAATACTCACTAATACGGCAGTCTACAACCATCCTTAATTTCAGTTCCAGGAGATCCAATCCCCTGTTTTGGCCCCATGGGCATTATACTCATATGGTTCATATATATACACACTCAACCCTCAAATAGATACAGCAATAAATATGCCCTTTAAAAAAAGATATCCAAGAACATATCCTTTTCCTATCTTCTAGGACACATATAAAATTTATGGCTTGGGATATAGCTCAGCACAGAGCACTTGCCTAGTGCGTTCCAGACCCTGAATTCTATTTTTGACACTGAAAAAGAACCCTGCCTAAACTGTGAAAAGGACTTTGGGTAAATGTCAGAGGTATTGTTGCTACCTTGGTGATGGGGCAAAGGTTGTTTTGGCTAATCTAACTAGAGTACGGGGAGTAAAAAGGGCTTTTGCTAGTA
This sequence comes from Mastomys coucha, assembly GCF_008632895.1. Classification (NCBI taxonomy): domain Eukaryota; kingdom Metazoa; phylum Chordata; class Mammalia; order Rodentia; family Muridae; genus Mastomys; species Mastomys coucha. Next base: position 65,468,995 of record NW_022196905.1, on the reverse strand, counting down.
TTTGAGCTATAGACACGTACCTTCGCAGAAGCCTGCATACTTGAGAGATTCAAGAAGTTCATATTGGGGTGTCAGCTGCATTTGTGGAATAATCAAAACCTAAATAATGAGTGATGCAGAAGAGGTTGTTAGCAGAAGAGCATCAAGCACAAATACAGGGAAACAGGAAAAGCATGGATCAGGGTAGGGGTGGGGATTTCCCTCAGCCAGCATTGGGGAAGAATGTCTTTCAGGCAGGAAGCTGGAGAAACTGGAAATAGACAGATAGACAGACAGACAGACAGACAGACAGACAGACACACACACACACACACACACACACACACACACACACACACCTAGTGCAGATTCCCAATGCTCCATGTAGAAAGTATAACACTGATTTCTGAGTCAAATGAAATCTCATTCTGTCTTTCCTTGCAATGGCTGGTGAGAAATGCCTTTTGTGAGAAGATTCTATAGGCCTGACTCCTTGGGACTATGTGAGAATCACAAGACTTTGCATGGACAGCAGAGTGCCAGGTGAAGGCTGTCCTGGGTCCTGTGTGTTCTATGGTTTCAGTCTTGATCATATGTAGGTGTCTCTGGTATTCAGTTACTGTCATGTATGTAGAGTCTCCTTGGAAGGAGCCTCCAAACTCACGGTGGGTTCAGTCACTAGGAAGCTAGTTACTGCTCTCTGCAAAGCTGTTTTCTTCAGCGCTCAGCCTCTCTGTATGGCCTGGGGCCATCTTCCCATTCTTAGAGAAAGAAAGACTATCTTAGCTTTTGTTGAAATGGCAAAGAAGACTTTATTTAAGATGATTGTGATGGGGGATGTATTAGTCAGAGTCCTCTAGATTGACAGAGCTCATGGAGAGAATCTGTTTACCTATCTATCTAAAGGGAATTTATTGGAATGACTTACAGGCTACAGTCCAACCAACCCAACAATGGTCAGTTGTGAACGGGAAGTCCAAGAATCTAGTAGTTGCTCAGTTCCATGAGACTGTTTGTTTCAGCTGATCTGTATAAACTGAAAGAAGTAGATTCCAATAGGCAGGCATGCTGGCAAGTAAATGCAAGCAGGTGAAGAAAGAAGCCTTCTTTCTTCCATAGTCCTTATGTAGGCCTCCAGCAGAAGGTATGGCCCAGACCAAAGGTGTGCCTCAAGAACTGGTTTAAAGGCATGTGTCTTCCAGGCTCAAGATCTGAATCAAAAGCTTGTGTCTTCCAGCCTCAAGATCTAGGTTACAGGTGTGCCCTCCATTTCTGGATTGTGGTTCATTCCAGATATAATCAAGTTGACCACTGAGAATAGCCATCACAGGGGGTCAAGATCATTTTAGTGGGGAGAAAGATTGAGCTCAGCTTTGAATAGAGCAAATATAGCTGGGAACAGATAGCAGAGAGAGGAGTCAGTGGTACCAAGGTTTCTGAAAGGGGAAACCTTGCTAGACTGGAAGAACAAGAGAGTAACCTTTTGGTTAGATCAGGATAAGAATTTGGATGTTTGGTGTGGTGGCGAGGAATTTGATCAGATATCTAGAGCGAGGGAATTGTTGTTAAACTAACTTATCAGGATAAGCTGGGTTTAGTGAAAGAGACCTCTGGAGAGGTAGGCTACAGCTGGGCCAATGATAAACTTTGCCTACCACAGGTCAAATTACCTGCTCACCCCAGGAAGCCAGGTGCTTACAGGTGTGTGGTTCCCTACCCTGAGTTCCCCAGCAACAACCTCTACCCACCTTTTGTGACATTCAGATTAATTATTCTTATTTGATTTAAATTTCATCCTGGACAATGTGGATATAATCTTAGGAGCCCGGTCCTGGAGTATCACAATCGTTTATTCTCACAAAAAGCAAAAGCAAAGAAAAATGCTTTCTTTTCCTTTAATAATCAATACTTATCCTCTGACTGTATTGTTCTTGCATTCTTTTCCTTGCACTGCCTTGAAGCGAGTTTCCATGGAAACATCTTTCCAATATTAGCAACCTTGAGGTTTAATGACAGTCTTTCCAGGGCTTCAGAAGGATGACAAAGACAACGTCGATGGAGTGTGTGTGTGTGTGTGTGTGTGTGTGTGTGTGTGTGTGTGTGTGTGTGTGTATTTGAGCAAGAGGCAGATTTCCCAGTTCCTCTTGGAGAACTGACTATCCTGAGTCTTTCTCCAGACCCGAGGGAAGGTTCTTGTCACTCTGCATCCATCTCAGCAGTTTTCATTTTTCAGGCTGCAGTTTGTTGGAAGAGACATAACAACCCCAGCCTATAGACGTTTACAGTGTTCCTTCCTCAGGAGTGGCTACTCAAAAGTGCAACTAGACTACTATGGAGGGACTGGATTAGTCTTTGTCATGCAAACAAGAGGACCAGAGTTCCATCTGAGAATTCCTGTGAAAAAGCTGTGTGGTGGAGTATGCTTGCAATCTTAGTGTTCAGGCAGACAGAAACAGATGGAAACAGGTGGCTCCTGGGGCTCTCTGGCCTCCAACCTAGTCTACTAGTGAGAGACTCATCTCAAAATGGAAACAGGTGGCTCCTGGGGCTCTCTAGCCTCCAACCTAGTCTACTAGTGAGAGACTCATCTCAAAAACCGAAGTAGATGGATGACACCTGAAAAAAGATACTCATCCTTGTCCTTGGGTCTACACACTCATAAGCACACACACGCACAAGCACCAGAAAGTACACACACAGAGGGGTGGAGGATAGGGGAAATGTTCCCTTTCTGAGTGGGCAATTGCTACTCAAGGCTAAGAAGCATTGACTTGGTTGGTGGTTGAGACCCTGGAGGAGAGGACCTCGGCCCTGTGAAAGTTCTGTGCCCCAGTGTAGGGGAATGCCAGGGCCAGAAAGTGGGAGAGGGCGGGGTGGCAGGCATGGGGAGGGGGGAGGCAACAGGGGTTTGTTTTTGTTTGTTTTTTTTGTTTTTTGGAGGGGAAACTGGGAATGGAGAAATTCACATGTAAATAAAGAAAATATCTAAATAAAAAAAAAAAGTTAACAAAAAAAAAAAAAAAAAGCATTGACTTTGCCATGGACAGAGCCTGAGTAAATTCTTCCTAAACTAAACTCTACCATCTCTCACAACGTTACACCACAGGGCAGACATGACTAAAAAAAAAATCTTAGTACTGTAATAACCAGGTTCTATGACAGCTGAAGTATACAAAGATTATTTTCAAGTCATGTGGGAGTTATGCTGGCTTCCTCGACATTTTATATTTATATAAATATTTAATATTCATATCCATTGCTATACAAGTCACAACGTATGTCAGAACTGCCATTTAGCGTAGTACAAACAGACATATCATAAAATATACATTAGCTTTAAGATATTTTAATAGCTTTACTCCAGCATATTTGGTCCCTTTTCTAGATATGCAAGTTTGTACTTTACACTTTAAAAATATTATTCCAAAGAGGAGGAGGAAGAAGAAGAAACAGTAGCAACGGCAGCAGCTCTGGGCAGAGCTGGATTTGGGAACATAGTAATATGCCTGCCAGGCCACACTCATTGGCTGCATACAGGGATCTCATTCTGGCTACTGTGGAGATAACTCATTAATATGCAGACCCAGCAAACTCTTTCTCCACACACTGTCAGGTCTTCTCTTCTGGTGTAGATGCTAAACTCACCAGGCAAGAATAAGATAACTATGGCTTTTGAGCCAAATTAAAGCAAATCTTATTAAATACTGATAGGATGATGTACACTGGCCAGGTCCATACCGGGCATTCCCAAAGTATAGCGCCGAATTCCATTGGCTAGAAGCTTTTAAAGGCAAACTGCACGAGGCTGCATAGTTCCTGTCTTCATCCAACAGGGGTAAGCATAAATCCTGATAGACTGCCTGCCTACATTCCTCCTGCCTATGTGTGCTCAAGCACATCCCGTGCAGTTGGGGCAACCAAGCTTGTTTACAGAAATCAAAATGTGTGATTTGTTATTTTACATGAATAATGGCTTCCAGCATCCATTTGGGCTGGAAGTTATTTGGGCAAGTGGAACTTACAGGTTAGAGGTATTTTTGTTTTATAGATCACCTAAACACCATAATTTAAATTTAAAACACCTTTAGTCATTACCTATGCCCCTCCTCTACCCTCTGCCTTGTGCGTCCATAGTCAGATCCTAGGTGTCGATGAGACTCAATCGGCAGCCCTTGTGTTTGGTATCAGAGAGACAGGGGCTGGATGCCAACGGCCCCTTGCAGCCAGCATAGGCTCTATCTCTAGACAGGCGTGCTAGTTTCATTTCACCTCTAAGCTCTCACACCTGACTGGTGGCAGGGAAAGAGAGAGAGCAGGGAAATCATATTTCTGTGCCAGCCAGGATGATTTCGTGCGTCTTTCTTTTTTAACTAGAAAATTTATTCATTTTTATTTTATGTGTATGAATGTGTTGCCTAAACATATGCATGTGCATCGTAGATGTGCAGTGCCTGTGGAGGCCAGAAGAGGGTACAGGATCCCCTGGAACTGTTGTTACAGATGGTCGTAAGTTGCTTCATGGGTGCTGGGAACTAAAGTTGGCTCTTTGCGAAAGCAGCAAGTGCTCTTAGCCGGGGAGCCGTCTCAGCCCCCTATGCCAGTTTCAGAACAAGAAGCTACATCAAACAGAAGAAAACACAAGTACAATTCAGCTGGGCATCCTCAGTTATCACCCTCCAGGAGCGAGGTGAGTGTAGCAGGGAGTCAGGAGAAAGCAGCTGTGCTTTTAAACAAGTGATGTATTTAAGCTAGATGGCACACAGTTGCTTCACACATAGCAAAGAACTATACAGCTCAAACATCAGTGATGATGAGGTTGAAACGGTATTAGATTCTGCCTGTGAAGTTCAGGCTGGGGAAGCATTCTTGTTCCTCCAGATGCCTGCATTTCTACTTCTCCTAGAAGAAAGGTAGATGCTGTAGTGTCCTATTTCATGTCAGTGCTTAACATCTTGGAGGATGCTAATACATACATCTTGGAGGAGCAAGAGTTATGACATAGATCAGACACTGCCTAGATTTGACACTCTGGTCAATCATAGCCTTGACTTTCTATACAGGGTTAAATTATAGCTGTATTATGGATAGCAACTCCCTTCTTTTCCTGCACAGCACAGAAACAAATTTTCCATCTTTTTACTTTTGCACAAGTGTCTCTGTGTGTGTGCATGTATGTGTGTATGCATATGTGTTGTCTTTTGTCTTGATGTGTTGTGACAGAGATTCACTCTCTGACCCTGAAACTCTAACGGGGGAGGCGTAGGGGTTTTGTTTATTTATTCACCTGCATCACAGAGCCCAGAATAAAGCTGAGGAAAGAAACATTCACGAGATAATCCGAAGAAACAAGAATAATGAGATCATTCAAATCTTCATCTTCCAGAAAGGGAGCCAGGCTGATAGACATCTTTCCTCTGGGAATTCTTGGCTAACTCATTATTTTCGTGCACAATTGTGGGTTACTATACTATCTGGATCCATCTGATGACGTCAGACAATGGTTCTTCTTGGGGCATATGTCTTGCTTTCCCCAGAACATTTCCACGTACATACAATTTTTCTGGATTCCATTTTCTATTTTTAAGTGGAGAGAAATGCATTACTTGAGAACCCGAGATCAGATTAAATGACAAAAGACAATTGAATATATACATGGGATTATGAATGCATGTTTTGTACCTAGATAAGAACTTTGTAGAGGAAGCAGATTACTGCTACATGCTATGAAGTGGCCATGGAAGCTTCCCCCTTTTCTTTCATGTGCAAACAACCTATAGCGTCTGTATTCTTTGTAAACTGGTCTGGAACGTAACTTCTTTAATCTGTAACTTAAGTGCAACCGTGAGAATGTTTTCCTTAGGGAAGGTGGGCAGTGTTGCGGATTTTCCTCCCCTTCCCTCTGTCACCTCCTAACACATAATGTAGGTCTGGCAAAAGGGACAGGCATGGATGGCATCATGCTAGATGATAATGAAAATCCTCAACAGCTGATTTGGCATAGGTACAGAGTGATTGGAATGAATGCTCTCTGCCCAGACTGACCCAGCCTACAAAGAACAATGTGGCTCTCAGCCCCCACCAGGTAGGTGACCTTGTAATGGTGAAGGAGAAGGGAAAGGAAAGTTTGTATAAGACCAGTGCTCCCTGGTACCTGTGGGTTAACAATAACATTCTTATCGCCCTGATTGCCATTGAGTAGTTGGTGATTGGTGCTGGCTGGTCTCTTCCGGCCTGGTCAGGTCATAAAAGTTCTTCCTGGCTGGCAAAGCCTCACCACAGCTCTTTAAAAGCATGGTTTTCTAGAGACTGTAGGTCACCTTGCACTTGAATGGTGGGTGCTTATGGTTCAGTTGCTGTTCAGGGGGCCCATGCTGAACTCAGACAGGAAGGTGTGGGTTCTGAGCATACCTCTTGGGGACTGAAAATAGCTCAGAACGCTGAAACAGAGAATTCATTTTCCAGTCCCTGCTTCAACCTCCTGCTTCTTCAGACTGTGCTCAGATTAATTCAGAGTCCCTGCTTGTGGACGCTTTCCAGTTTCCAGCAGTGGCTGCTAGGTGCTCTACCCCCTAATCCACACTGAGATCACAGAACATGTCTCCTCTGCCCTATTTCTCTCTGTTCCACCCAGCACTGCTAACTCTGAAGGGTCTTCAACCCATCAGAGATCACAGTACCTTGTCTACCCACAAACCATTGCGTCAGAGGATGTGAGCCTTTCACTCTCTCTTCTGGGTGAGGTATTTTCTCACAAGGCACATCTGAAGGCTCCTCAAAATGGAGAGAAACTTAAAGCAATCCCACTAAAATCAGGGACTAGACAAGGCTGCCCACTCTCTCCCTATCTATTCAACATAGTACTTGAAGTTCTAGGGAGGGCAATTAGACAACAAAAGAAGGTCAAAGGGATATGAATTGGAAAGAAAGAAGTCAAAGTATCACTATTTGCTAATGATATGATTGTATACTTAGGTGACCCCAAAAATTCCACCAGAGAGCTCCTAAACCTGATAAACAACTTCAGCAAAGTAGCTGGATATAAAATTAACTCAAGCAAATCAGTAGCCTTCCTCTACTCAAAGGATAAACAGGCTGAGAAGGAAATTAGGGAAATGACGCCCTTCATAATAGCCACAAATAATATTATATAACTTGGTGTGACTCTAACCAAGCAAGTGAAAGATCTATATGATAAGAACTTCAAGTCTCTGAAGAAGGAAATCAAATAAGATCTCAGAAGATGGAAAGATCTCCCATGCTCATGGATTGGCAGGATTAATATAGTCAAAATGTCCATCTTGCCGAAAGCAATCAACAGATTCAATGGAATCCCCATCAAAATTCCAACTCAATTCTTCACAGAGTTAGAAAGATCAATTTGCAAATTCATTTGGAATAACAAAAAACCCAGCATAGTGAAAACTACTCTCAACAATAAAAGAACTTCTGGGGGAATCACCATCCCTAACCTCAAGCTGTACTACAGAGCAATAATGATAAAAATGCATGGTATTGGTACAGAGACAGGCAGGAAGATCAATGAAATAGAGTTACAGACCCAGAAATGAACCCACACACATAAGGTCACTTGATCTTTGACAAAGGAGCTAAGACCATCCAGTGGAAAAAAGAGCATTTTTATTTTTATTTTTATTTTTATTTTTATTTTTTGGTTTTTTGAGACAGGGTTTCTCTGTGTAGTCCTGGCTGTCCTGGAACTCACTCTGTAGACAAGGCTGGCCTTGAACTTAGAAATCCACCTGCCTCTGCCTCCCAAGTGCTGGGATTAAAGGTGTGTGCCACCACCACCCAGCACTGAAAAGAGCATTTTTAACAAATGGTGCTGGTTCAACTGGAGGTTAGCATATAGAAGAACGCAAATGGACCCATTCCTATCTCCTTGTACAAAGCTCAAGTGCAAGTGGATCAAGGATCTCAACATAAAACCAGATACACTGAAACTAATAGAAAAGAAAGTGGGGAAGAGCCTCGAACATATGGGCACAGAGGAAAAATTCCTGAACAGAACACCAGTGGCTTGTGCTGTAAGATCAAGAGTTGACCAGTGGGACCTCATAAAATTGCAAAGCTTTTGAAAGGCAAAGGACACTGTCAATAAGACAAAAAGGCAACCAACAGATTGGGAAAAGATCTTTACCAATCCTACATCCAATAGAGGGCTAATATCCAATATATACAAATAACTCAAGAAGTTAAACTCCAGAGAACCAAAAAACCCTATTAAAAAATGGAATACAGAGTTAAACAAAGAATTTTCAACTGAGGAATACAGAATGGCTGAGAAGCACCTACAGAAATGTTCAACATCGCAGGGCGGTGGTGGCGCATGCCTTTAATCCCAGCACTTGGGAGGCAGAGGCAGGTGGATTTCTGAGTTCGAGGCCAGCCTGGTCTACAGAGTGAGTTCCAGGACAGCCAGGGCTATACAGAGAAACCCTATCTCAAAAAACAAAAAACAAAAAACAAAAAACAAACAAACAAACAAACAAAAAAGAAATGTTCAACATCTTTAGTCATCAGGGAAGTACAAATCAAAATAACCCTGAAATTCTGCCTCACACCAGTCAGAATGGCAAAAAAAAAAAAACCTCAGGTGATAGCAGATGCTGGCAAGGATGTGGAAAAAGAGGAACACTACTCCACTGCTGGTGGGAATGCAAGCTGGTACAACCAATCTGGAAATCAGTTTGACGGTTCCTCAGAAAATTGGACATAGTACTACCTGAGGACCCAGCTATACCACTCCTGGGCATATACCCAGAAGATGCTCCAACATGTAATAAGGGCACATACTCCACTATGTTCATAGTAGCCTTATTTATAATAGCCAGGAGCTGGAAAGAACCCAGATGTCCTTCAACAGAGGAATGGATACAAAAAATGTGGTACATTTACACAGTGGAGTATACTCAGCAATTAAAAATAATGAATTTGTGAGATTTCTTAGGCAAATGGATAGAACTAGAAAATATCACCCTGAGTGAGATAAACCTATTGCAAAAGAACACATATGGTTTGCACTCACTGATAAGTGGGTATTAGCCCAAAAGCTCTGAATAACCAGGTTACAATTCACAGACCACATGAAGCTCAATAAGAAGGAAGACCGCAGTGTGGAAACTTCAGTCCTTCTTAGAAGGAGAACAAAATCCTCACAGGAGCAAATATGGAGATAAAGTGTGGAGCAGAGACTAAAGGAAAGGCCACCCAGAGACTGTCCCACCTGGGACATAAACATCCCATAAACAGTTATCAAACTCAGACACTATTGCGGATGCCAAGAAGTGCATGCTGAAAGTAGCCTGATATGGCTGTCTCCTGAGAGGCCCTGCCAGAGCCTTACAAATACAGAGGCAACCAACCATTAACAGCCAACCATTGGACTGAGCGTGGGGTCCCTAATAGAGAAGTTAGAGAAGGGACTGAAGGAGTTGAAGGAGTTTGCAACCCCATGGGAAGAACAATATCAACCAACCAGACCCCCCAGAACTCCCAGGGACTAAGCCATCAACAAAGGAGTACACATGGCTCCAGCTGCATATGTAGCAGAGGATGGTCTTGTCGTGTACCAATGGAAAGAGAGGTCCTTGGTCCTATGAAGGCTCCATAGATGCCCCAATGTAGGGAAATTGAGGGCTGGGAGGTAGAAGTGGATGGGTGGGTGGAAGAACACCCTCATAGAAGTAGGGGGAGGGAGGATGTGATAGGGTATTTCCGGAAGGGAGGGAAACTGAGAAAAGGGATAACATTTGGTATGCAAATAAAATATCCAGTTAAAAAATTAATTAAAAAAATACTGCTGCCCCGATGCACTTTCTCACCCACCTCCTATGCCTGATTTAACTTCTCCACGTGGTTCCAAACATTACTTTTTCAGAATTCTGCCCCTCTTCTCTGCCCTACTCCCCCCTCAGCCCCCCCCAGAAGAGCTTTCTAGGAACATGGGAGCTGAGATCCACATTTTAGGCCCATCATTCATGGATGATTAGAATAATTTGGGGGAGCTTTGAAAAAAAATCAGTTACCAGGCTATACCATAGCCCAAGCTAATAAGTCCTGTTTGTTTATTTATTTATTTATTTACTTACTTACATCTTTCAGGTTCCCTGGGTTATTCTAATAGAATCCAAATGTAAACCAGGGTTTTAGGATATAGCCTCCCATCACAAATCTGGAGAGAAAAGTGCAAGTGTGACTCAAGTGGTTCAGAGTGGGGTCTGAGATCTGGTATTTCTTTTTTTTTTTTTAATATTTATTTATTTATTTTATGTATATTAGTACACTGTAGCTGTACAGATGGTTGTGAGCCACCATGTGGTTGCTGGGATTTGAACTCAGGACCTTCGGAAGAGCAATCAGTGCTCTTAACCACTGAGCCATCTCTCCAGCCCCGAGATCTGGTATTTCTAACATGCTTCTGGTAATAACAAAGGTGCTGGTCTTGAGCTCCTGCCCTCCTTCCCCCTGCTACATTCTCCCTCTACAGACCAAGATGTGGGGGTGGGGGGTGGGGGGAGGGAAACTGTATCATAAATAAAGTTTCAGAAATATACTTGGGGCTGGGTGATAGCTCAGTGAGTAACATAGTTGCCTCACAAGCGTGAGGACCCAAGTTCAGATCTCTAGCACATACATGAAAGCCAGGTGTGTGTGTGCGTGCCTGTAATCCCAGTGGTGGTGATGGTGGTGGTAGACTTGAGGGCTTGCTGGGCTGCCACGCTAGACAAATAGGTGAACTCTGGGCTCAATAAGACACCTGATCTCAACAACTAAGGTGGAGAAACAATTGAGGCAGATAGGACATTGATCTGTGGCTGTGATGCTCTGTGCCTGTGCAGCTCTCTCCGTAGCAAACACATTGTAGTCACTGCATATGGGAATAGTTTCCTAGCAGACACTGGGTTTAACTTTCTTTCTTTCTTTCTTTCTTTCTTTCTTTCTTTCTTTCTTTCTTTCTTTCTTACCTTCTTTCTTTCTTTCTTTCTTACCTTCTTTCTTTCTTTCTTTCTTTCTTTCTTTCTTTCTTTCTTTCTTTCTTTCTTTCTTTCTTTCCTTCTTTCTTTTTTTTTCAAGACAGGGTTTCTCTGTGTAGCCCTGGCTGTCCTGGAACTCACTTGTAGACCAGGCTGGCCTTGAACTCAGAAATCTGCCTGCCTCTGTCTCCCAAGTGCTAGGATTAAAGGCGTGTGCCACCACCGCCTGGCCGGGTTTAGCTTTCAAAAAGCAGTTGTGGGGGCGGGCATGGGGGGGAAAAGAAAAAAAAAAGGGAAAAAAGCCGGCAGTGGTGGTGCACGCCTTTAATCCCAACACTTGGGAGGCAGAGGTGGGAGGATTTCTGAGTTCGAGGCCAGCCTGGTCTACAGAGTGAGTTCCAGGACAGCCAGGGCTATACAGAGAAACCCTGTCTTGAAAAAAACAAGAACAAGACAAAACAAAACAAAAACAAAAACAAAAAACAAAAAGAAACAAAAAACAAAAAACAAAAAAACAGTTGCAACCCTTGTCTGTTAAGGAAGACTACAACCCATTTTCTGGATTTTCGTGCATCAAGAAAAAGTTGCCCATGAAAAAGTTCCACGGGACACCTGGAAGTGCCTGGGGTGGAGTTTTCAAAGAAAAGGCCCCCAGCTCACTAAAGGGAAAACAGTTTTACTGGAGGGGGTGTTCGTTCTGCTGGGGACATGGCTTTGAGGTACTGATGTCTGGTTCCTATTGAAGACTGTGAGGAGGCAGGTGATGATAAAGACTTAGGGGGTATGGGTGCCAAATAAGACATGACTTCTGTGTTAGTTAAGGTTTCGTTGCTGTGGAAAGACACCACGACCAAGGCAGTTTTTATAAAAGCAAACATTTAGTTAGGGCTGGTTTACAGTAAGCCCTTTTTTTTTAGCTTCCCTTGGAGGGCAAACCAGATTCAAACTAGAAAGCCTCCTGCCTCAAATGCATTCAGATGTTGAGATTAATGAAGAAGCTCTGTGGGTCAACTTCCTGGTGACCAACCATTCAAATCTATGAATTTACTGGGGGCCATTCTTACTCAAACCACCACAGTATGGAAAGAGCTTGAATTTCCTCCAAGATATGCAGAGCTGCAGGCTTGTTACAGGAGATAAATGAGCCCCTAGTTCTTTAAGCGTTTAGTCTTATGTTTAATTTTCCCAGAGTTAATTTAATCCATAAATGATACATCCCCTTTGACTTTTTGCATGATGTTTTTTGTTTAGTACACACCTGCCTAGAAATTTTCATCAAACTCTTCATTATACTGGTGATCCTAATAGGATGACCATCACCAATGCCTAGGACTATACTAGTGTCCCAGTCAGTGGGGTGGTTAATCTTGGCTGTCAACTTGGTGGGTTTTACCATCACATAAGGAACAAACCTCTGGGTATGTCTTTAGGGAGCATCTTCAGAGATGTTTAGCCAATGAGGAAAGACGACCCTGAATGTAGGGAGCACCACCCATGGTTTGAGGGGCCAGACAGCATAGAAACAAGGAAGAACAGAGTGCCAGTATCCTTCAGGCTGCTTCCTGACTTTGGAGAGAATGGACCAGTCACCTGCTCCTGCTGCCTGCCATCTTACCATCAAACCATACGCCAACACAAACACGGCTCCCTGTAAGCTGCTTTATCGGATACTTTAACCTAGCCATAAGGGATGTAACTAGAACACCAGACTTGCTGTGTATTAGCTTCCTGGGGTCTGGGCCAAGTGAACCTCCCATTCTGTGAAATGGAGAGTGTAGTCCAGAGCTCCCAGAGCTGCTAGAATTCAGTAAGGATGATTGTCTACGGGGAAGGGAAGTGGACTTTGTAGAGGCAGGTGGCTCACACTCAGGGTTGCAATGTGGCAGGGACTGGTGAGGTTCTTGTCCTGGGATATAGATGCCCAAGTCGTTGAGATAGCTCACGTACGTGGTAGAGGAAGATAGAACAATGTCTCCTTACAAGACCACTAGTCCCAGCACAAGGGCTCCTCTACCGGAGGACTCATTCATACCGAAGGGAACTCATTTCCTTTTAATTCTTTCCAAATTCTCTGCCTCCAGAAAAAGTTGAACTGGTGAGTGAGGGCTTCGATATATAAACTGGAGGAATGTCAGGGCCACAAGCCATCCACAACAAGCAAGTTAACTAGGTCAACTTGGAAAAATATTAAATAAAACTTATTGTATGTTTACTACGACTTTGGATTTTGGCTCTCTCGCCTTACATGTTCTATTAATTTGGTCTGTGGTGGTGCCAAGACATGGAAACCAAAACAAAGCAATACGATAAAAACAAGATCCATACCTCTTTAGGGGAAGGCCATGCTCTTCCAGACCACAAGTCATTGTAGTGGATAAAGCACTGTGAACATATACTTACCCTATGCTGAGGATCCTTGTTAAGTTTATTACAAGGCAGAATGAAAGGAGAAAGTTATTCCTTCAGTGCCTGTTGACTAACAGATTTTAGTAGGCCATGCGTAGCTAAGTCATCGTGTGCCTGAGCTAGTCGTCCTGCTGTTTCTCTGATGGACAAGGGCTAAGGTAGGCATCAGAAGCCAGCATAGCGTTGAAAGGAGAGCTTAGCTGTGAAGAGAAAATACAGTGAATACAACCAAAAGCCCCAAGCCAAGGCAGGATGTTGTAGTCTCTGAAACAGCATTGGCAAGTGGAGAAGCCGGCAGAATTCTCATCCAGATGCCACACTGCATGCAGAATCTCACTACATGCAGAATCTCATGAAACCTCAGGGGGGAAGCCAAACATTTCTTTCTTGTTTGTTTGTTTTTCAAAACAGGGTTTCTCTGTTCAGCTTCTGGCTATCCTGGAATTCTCTCTGTAGACGAGGCTGGCCTTGAACTCAGAGATTCACCAGTCTCTGCCTCTGGAGTGCTAGGATTAAAGGGATGTGTCACTACCGCCCAGTTTAAGTTACAATGTTTTTAAACAGGACTTGTTATGTTGTGGAATCCATCAGTTGATTTGAGAAATGGAAATCAAGTGGTTTTGTTTTTAACTAGTCATTCTAATTTTTCTTTTGTACATGTTACTGCTTAGCAAACCCCTTTGATCTATTTTAAATTGTTCCCCTTTGGAGACAGGAGACACACGGGTGTATTGGATGGGAATGGTATCCCAGGAACTGCTTAGCTTCTGTGACAGTAGGTCACGTGTCCACCTTGTGGGTAATGTAGTACAGTATTTGATCTTGTTGGGCCAGTTCCACATGACTTTATTTTCCCTTTTTTTTTTCTGGAGGCTGATCTTCAATCAGCAGGCAGGGCCCTGTAAGTGGAACTCTTATGTATAACTTGAATCATATTAAACTCCCTAAGTCCCGCCTGTTTCTAAGCCAGTTTCATTCCCACAGTGAGACAACTTCATGTAGCTGATACCCATCTTGCCTTTGACTCAGAGAATTTCTGTGCTGTGGCCTGCCTTGGCTGAATGTCCACCCAATACAGTGCCTGTTGAAGAGGCTGGATCATTGCTCAGCTTATCCTTACATCTTATGGTGCTGAGAAACAGGCTCTGCAAATACTACAATACTACAAATACTAGGAAGCTTTGAGAGCTCGCTCT
>NW_022196905.1:65453210-65454349 GCF_008632895.1 Mastomys coucha | reverse complement strand
TGTGTGTGTGTGTGTGTGTGTGTGTGTGTGTGTGTGTGTGTGTGTGTAAATGCAAGATGACTCAGAAGGAATTTCAGTCTAGGTAACCATGGTAAAATAAAACCCTGTTTCATGTGCCCAGACTAATTTATGTTGTCTGTTTTCAAGTCCTAGTCATTATAATTCACTGTTAACAGTTACATGGTTAAAAGGGTAAGATTTTTTTTTTTTTAAAAAAAAAGATGTATTTTTTTTATTTTTTATTTAAGCCCATGTGCGTGTGTGTGCAGGTAGCCCTCAGAGGTCAGAAGAGGGTGTCAGAGTTCCTGGAGTTAGAATTGCAAGTCATCCAATGTGGATTCAGGATCTCTGATAAAGCATCAGTAAGTGTCCCTAACTGCTGAGTCATCATCTCTCCTGGCCAAGAAGTCTCTCTCTTTTTTTTTTTTTTTGAAATACCAATTTATTTAAAACTCCTTTAGGGACATGGTAGTGAAAACAATGGCAGAAGCTAGTTGAGAGACTCAGAGCCTGCACTGTGAGGCTCCTCTGTGACTATGTGGTGTCAGCTTGCTTCCCTAGGCTAGGCCGTAGGACTTTGATGTCTTTACTCTTTGGGTGTTTGGTGGGATCTATTAGCACAAGGAGAGACCACCTTTGGAGACCCAGCAGCTATTCTGGAGGTGTTCTAGACTTTTTCTATAGTTTAATTGACGGGGATTCTGTGTTAGTTTCTGTGGTAGATGACCTCCCCCCACACCCCCAGGAAGGAATTCTGGAAACAGTCTACAGATTTGGGGACCAGGTTCAGCAGCCTAAAGCTAACTAGCTGTGATAGCTTTATCAAGTAGACACGATGTGAAAATCCTCTAGGCATGAGAGTCTTCGGGCAGGGTTGGCTAGATCAGGCGGCTCAAGGCTTGTCTTTGAGGGATTGTCTGATGGCTTTAATTAATGTGGGAAGACTCGGTCTAACCTAGAAGCAGGCTGTGCCATTTCCTAGTTTGGGGCCCTAGACCCCTAGTTTGGGGCCCTAGACCCCACATACTGACCACTGTGGGCGGTCATTCCTGTCTGCTCTTGTTCATGGATCTGATGTGACTAGAGATTTTGAGTTCCTGCAGACTTAACTTCCTTGATACTCTGAACTATATATAATA
>NW_022196905.1:65430826-65453200 GCF_008632895.1 Mastomys coucha | reverse complement strand
CCAGGGTATTGTAAAATTCACTTTTATTCTCTGTTGTGATTATTGTCTGGGAGGTTTACTGCCTCAGTCTCCTAACTGGGGCCTAGTTCTGGAAGCTTCTAGCCTCCGTACAGTGTGATGTAGGCCTAGAATGTCTTCAGTGAGATATCCTGCCAAAGCTGACCCTTTCTAGTTCTTTCTGAGTTCTACAGATGGTGTGGTGCAAACTCTTTTCCAGGCTGACTGATTCAAGCTGGCTTTTCTCTCAGCCTCTGAATTGCTGTTTGGCCTCAAACTAACTCTAACAATCTTTTCTAAGCTTCTGGTTCCTTCTCCTTCTCTTGTTCCTTCTGTCTTTACCTGTGTCTAGCTTGTTCTTTTTTTATCAGTCTCTGTACACCCCCACCCACCAGGGGAAACTGCCTTTCTCCCTTTTTGGGCTGCTCTACTCTCCCTCTCAACTCTACTGCACTGCTCTCCAGGAACCCTACTGTATCCTGTACTGGACTCTCTCTTCCTGTACTGTCTGTCTCTCCCTTAAGTAGCTTCTCTTCCCTTTCCTCCTGAGAGTTGGACATATTCTATTCTGTCAAATCTTTTTCTGATTTGCCATTTTTTTTTCTGCCACTCATTAGACATCACTTTCAAACAAGGGTGCTTCCTTCTTGAAAACCTAACTTTACCTTCATTGTTTGGAATTAAAGGTGTGTACTAAGGGTGTATCCATATTCCAGCCAGAGGGATTAAAGGTGTGTGAAGGGCTGAGCCACACCCTAACTAGAAACAGATTCAAATATCCTGAACGGCATATTTTATCACAGCAACAGAAATGAGACTAAGATCTTCCTGGGGCCTATTGCATGTTCTCAGGATAGAGTTGGCTTTGGACCCAGTCTCCTCAGCCCAGAACACTCACCTGAGGCTGGAGAGAACTCAATGTTCTGGGGCAGGTGATGAGATGGCTCTGGGAATGCTGGGAATGGCCTGTCTCCTCCACTGCTCCATACCGTCTACCAGTAAAGACTAAGATGATGCTGGGTCAAAGTTTTCTCTGTCATGTTTAGATAGAGATCCAGTTTCTCACTGAAGGAGGAAGGTATTCCACGGCTTGTCACCAAAAGAGAAGGTGGCTGTAGTTGTGTGCTTTTCAACTGGGAAAGTATGTGGTTCATTTATTAAAATAAACTTTGAGAATCTTCATAACCCAAGTGTTCCACTCTGTGGTGTGTGTGTGTTGCATGTATGTGTATTGTATACATGTGTGTAGCATGTGTGTAGTGTGTGGTGCATGTATGGATATGTGGTTCATGTGTGTATGTGTATGGTGCATCTATGTATGTGTGTGGTGTATGTATGTATGTGTGTGTGCTTTATGTGTAGTGCATGCAAAAATATGTGGTTTATGTGTGTGTGTGGTATGCAAGTGTGCTGTGTGTATGTCTGGAGGTTGATGGCTGGTTTCTTCCTCTTTCATACTCTACCTTATTTTTGAGACAGGAATGAACTTGGGGCTTGCTTTAGCTAGACTGGCTGGCTAGCAGTCCACACAGTTTTTATCTCTGCTACCTCAGTGCTGGGATTGCAGGGGTATCACTGGGCTGGAGATTCAAACAGGTTCTTGTGGGATTGTACAGCACACACTTACCAACAAAGCTGTTCCTTCAGCCTTCTTGTCTGCCTCTTAATGGATTCTTTAAGCTGTGGACAAGGTGTTTCTGTTTTGTACACACACACACACACACACACACACACACACACACACACACACACACACCCTGCCCTGGAAGACTGAAGTCTGTGTAGCTTCAGTGCAGACAGACACCACTACTCAGCTCTCAGCCATCTACCTTCCATAGACCAGGGATTTGGTGTGTTGGAAGCTTGCATGCTGGGAGCCTCCTTCTGGCCCTGACTGTGCAGGTTTAAGGCGCAGCACACTATACCCTTTTATTTATAAAATAGAAGAAAGAAGGGGTATGAGATACAGGTAAGAAAGAGATTCTGTCCCTTAGAAAATTCCTCTATTTGAATTAGAAACAATGAATGGGGGTTTCAGCCTGTGACAATTACACTGTGTTTGGTGTAAGCCTCTGGAGCCTGGGGATGTAGAGGTATCCAGATAGAATGTGTAGGTAAGGACAGTGCCATCTTATATAAGGGACTTGAGCTGCTACAGGGGGGTCACCTGGAGCTCTCATAGATATTGACGGACAGCTGTCCCTTTTTTTCTTTTAAGCTATTGAATGGGAGGAGATTTCATGATCCTAACTGCTTTGAACTTTCCATTCTGATTAGTCACATTGTTGAAGGATAAGGCATTTTCTTTTGTTCAGGTGCCAAGTCTCCTCTACAGCAGATGGTTCAGGAAAGCCTTCCCAAAACGGATTTCAATTTTAAAGAAAAGGCAATGTGAGTCCCTGGGCAGTGTTGCCCCCTAAACTTCAGAACTTTAACTCTCAAAACCGAATAGAAACAATTCTTAATGCCTGTAAACTCAGTACCAAAAGGCTCAAGAAAACAATAATTATTTTATTGGAAATATACAGAAAATTACAGATGTGTAAACTATCCAAAATGAATAGTACTCATAAACATTTGAAAAATATAAACTCTCATGTACACAGTTTATCAAAAATATTTGAGAACATTCAACATACTCATACAGGCCTTCCCACTCCACCTCCTGGCGCCGCCAAAGCTTTCAAAGGTGAGGGTGACATTTAGTTTGGTTCCACTGGTTTTATTATTCACCCCCCTCCTGCTGAGGATCAAACCCAGTGCCTGTGTGCGCACCGAGGGAGCGCTGAGCTACATTGCCCCTCTCTAGGGAATGTAATTTTGTTGGAATGGTTCTGTTTTGTGATGGAGAGTAGACAGTGGTGAATTCGCCTTCTCTTGGATTGTCTAAAATGAATAATGTGACTGAGGAAAGATGACGACTTCACATAAACTTGTGCTGAGAGGTCCTCCTCTCTCTCGTAAGAAGAGTGAGGATGAGAAATCCGGCTCAATGAGAACAACTTTAGTGAAGTGCCTACTATTTACTGGGCATAATGTAAGAAGCTTTCTATTTATGTAGTTTAGTATTTTCTTCCTTTTTTTAAAAAAAGAAATAAGTGTTAATTTAATCCAATGTTTGAATTTTATGAATATCTTCTACTCTGGATGAAAAATCATTAACCACTGACCTAATGGTGAAGTTATAATTCAAAAGGCTAAACCATTTTCTTTACATATTTGCTGATATCCAACAAATAACACGTCTATACGATGACACATTCAAATGCACACAAGGAAGAGACGAGCAGTTCGGAATGTCAGAGGGACACAGTAGTTCACTCTTCCTTGAGCAGCATCTTCTTACTCAAGAAAGATTCAGCTGTGGTATTAGATTTATAGTAACATTTTAATTTTTTAAACGTATATGCTCACCAGCAATCTTTCCAGAGATTTGAAAACATTTGTCATTTTTTTTCTTTGTTTCTCCATATATGACAACTGATGAAATCTCTCAGTCTTTCTCCTGGGCGTATACATCAACACCGGTTCATTTTCCAAACCAGGACACATCGATTCTTGTGTTCCAGGAATCTTTGACCTGTGCACAATGTACCAAGGGCAAAACTTGACAGCTAAGGTGTCAAGTAACCAATGATATTTAATAAATGTCTAAAAGTTAAGATCACTAGAGCAGAGAACAGCCACAACCTGAGGCAAGATGTCAAGAGAGATGACTGATGTCCTCACCAAGAAGATGCCCTGGGGGGACCTGGTGGAGTTATCAAAGCAACAAGGGAAACCGGCCAAAAGACTGTGCACAGCTCTCAAACACACTTCTCTTTCAGAAGATAATTTTCTACACACATGTGTTCACAGCTACTCTGTCTGCTACCCAAAGTGAGTCAGTGACAGGAAGTAAACTTGTATTTGCCTTGAGGTATCAGGTCATGGGATGCCCATGGGTTATCCACTCTCCCAAACACACAGCACAGTTAACTGCTCTCAACAGTTACTCTCATTGAAGATTTTAAGAGCATGAGTCTAGAATGAGTCAGAGAAATCAGATGCAAAGTTTTAACGACCAAAAAATACTTCCTGTAGCATGTCTTTGGACTTTTTTTTTTTTTTTAAAGGAATTTCTCTCTCCCTACACACTTATTAATGATCTGAATTGGAAAGTGTGGTCATGATGAATTTCATAGGGAAAAAAAAAAGAGCACCTGTCACTGAAAACAACAGTAGGCTATGCCCATTCTGAAAAGTTAGAAACTGTTTATAATTTCCTTATTAAGATGAAAATGGCAAATTTTAAAAGAACATTAAGGTCATACAAGGAATCAGTTAGTTGTTCTCAGTTTTGGATGACCGACCTTTTAGGGATAAGACCTTTGAGAGAAATGGAAGCATGCTATGAACTTCACATCCTGTAGTGACTGTCTTTACAAAACCTCTATGTAACAAGAAGAAATCTGTGGAATAGTAGTTTTTCAAAAGAAGCTGGCATGGTGGGACACACCTTTAACCCAGGCATTCAGGAGATAGAATTAACTTGAGGCCAGCCTGGGTCACATAGCAAGAACATGTCTGAAAAATTAACAAACAAGAAAATAAGCCGATAGAAAACATCCCTCCTCCAAAACACCAGAAAAAAAAAACCAAAAAACAAAACAAAACAAAACAAAAGAAACAAAAAAATAGGAAAAAGGAACACAATGACTGTTGTAAGTCACTGCAAAGCTAAATCTACTTGGGATTTCCAGAAAACATGTTTTGCTTATATTATCCAGGTCCATGTTAATAGATTCTCTGACATAATCATGTGTGTGTGTGTTTGGAAAAAAGAAAAATAATATGTGCCATAAACATTTTAGTCCAGTATGTTCTTTAACATTTTGCCTACCTGTGTAGTTTAGAAAGAAGGCATTGGAGACCAGAGGTCAATACACCAGTGTTCCTGTTTCTTGGTTTTAATAGCTTGAGATTATGACTCATTGGACAATGGTGTCCAAGACTCTGCTCAGTCAGAAGACAGATAACAGGTCCGTGAGTCACCCTGAGTCCAAGACCAGGCAGGGGTGAAGCGCCACCTGGCAGTGCTAAATCTATGGATCAGAAGAATTATTCTGAGACAAATGTACGTCTTTGACTTCCGATGAGCTCAGGGACTGTTTTGGTGGTTTCGAAAACATAAAAGAATCTTCTAGAAGAAGATTAAACTTGATTTTCCAATTTGGAGGCTCTGCAGAGCAAAGGCTTTTTTGCTTGGCTCCTCATCCAGAGGATTTGTACAGTGTTATACATGCTAACATACAAATAGGCCTTCTAAGAGTAAGTATTGCTTTGAGTGTCTTGGTTGAAGTTCAAAGTTTATGAATACTTTGGTCATCAGTCCTGCTAAATAGGGTGATGTCGTCATCATACCCAGAGGCTGAGAAGTCTGCATTCTCTAGTAAAACATAACTGTTCTGACTACCATTTGGAGAAAGGGCTTCTTTCTCAGTAGTACACATGAGTTCATTCCAGGTGATGTTGGTGTTTTTAAAAGCATGTAGAAGGAAGATGCCATTGATGATGGTGAAGAACCCGCTCAGGGTACCGATGATATCTCCAGCTTTCATGCCATACCACTCTTGGAACAAGATGGCAGAACATGTCACCACCATGGATGTGAAGAACACATAATAAATAGGAGTCACCAGCGACGTGTTGAAAGTATCCAGGGCCTTGTTGAGATAGTTAATCTGGGTCGTTACTGAAAGTGCAAGCACGGCCAACAGGATGAAGAACAGGGGATCCTTGTAAACAGGCTTCCATTCCAGCAGTTCCTTAATGGCAATCCCCAAGCCTTTGACAGAAGAAACGGAAAACGCTCCGATCAAAGAACAGATTGCGATATAGACCAATATATTAGTCTGTCCTTTCTTCGGGGCCACGATCAAAATCAGCACCAATGAGATCACAGAGACAATCACAGCAAAGGAAATGAACCCTGTTGGATTAGGAGGAGAAAGGAAGAATTAGACTCAGGAGATGCTAAGAGCCACACCTTGCTGAGGACCTGTTAGTAACGCATTTAAAAACACAGGATTTTAGAACAACTGAGAGTAAATAAGCATCATTCTGCTCCTTAGCGACTTCATAGAGCGCTTTGCAAACATAGTATTTGAATCTGTACAATATCCCTGCTAGGTCTGGCAGGTGTAGTGTTTTACATGGTTACTTAAGGGAGAAGGGGGAAGACATTGGGTTCATTGGAAATCTTTTGTCTCCACTTGCCTCATCTCTTCTTGTTACAGAGTAGCAAGGACACACAAACGCAAAAACAGATTGTTACTTCTTCAAGAACTTTATCAGGAACATGTCCCATTGCAATTTACAACCCATAGTAGGTAGGCTTGTAGGATATCTTCAGTGTCACCACAAATTTTCTCTGGTGATGCGCATGGTAGAGTGTGCTGGAAATGTCAGTACTCGGGAGACTGGTAATGAGGACAGTAAGTTCAGGGCCATCCTGGGCTATATAGTGAGGTCTTATCTCAATAAACCAAACCAAACCAAACAAAACAAAAGCAAGCATATATACACAACGACTTCTTTTTTTTTTTTAGGCTGAATCACTAACCTGGATCTCTCAATTTCATTTCCATTTCATGCAAAGATGTGACTTCCCCCTCTTGCGGGGCATGGATAACCATCACAGTTGACCCCAATATGCTTAATATGCAGCCTATTTTCCCATGAATGTTCAAGTGCTCATTTAAAAAATAGGAAGACAAGATTGCACTGTTGAGAGAGAAAGAAACAACATCACTGGCTGTTCAATGACCTTTTGATCCCGTAGAGGCTTAGAGGCCACACTGGGGTGTATGCTGCTCTGTACCCCGCGGGGCAGACTAGAATATGCTATGTGATACCTAAATGCCCTAAATTGTTCGGTGATGATGGCTTTGCATCTATGTTTTACCTCTACGCCTCAGGAGGAGATATTACAGACACGCTATGCTACGGACATTTCCCCCATTATCTCTTAGAGCTTAATTAGCTCCCAATCACCTTATCTCCCATCAAGTAACTGGAATAAAAGATATTTTATAGCTCAATGGTGAAACTGAGCATCCCTTCTCTGAAATGCTTGGCTCCTGAAATGCTTTGATTGGAGGTGTTTTGGGATGTGGGTTATTGGCATATGAGGGATCTTTTAGGGCAGGAACCTGAGCTTAAATAGAGGATTTATCTATGCTTCAAGTAAACTTGACAAACTTACCCGAGGGCAATCTTACACAATTTTGTTTGATGGGCTCATGTTTTGATGGAAGTCTGTCACATGAGGAATTTTTCATTTATAGGATCCTATGCAGGTTCAAAATGGTTCAAATTTGGGAGCATTTTGGCTTTGTAGGTTTTGAATTTAGGGATGTTCAATCTGTTCATTTAGAGTACAGCTGACCATGAATGTTTTAAAGATATATGCCCTAGGCCGGGAAGATGGATCGTTCAGTAAAGTGCCTGCAGCAAATGGATCAATACCTGAGTTTTGTGAGTAGGACCCTTGTAAAAAAAAAAAAAAAGGCAGCATGATTGTGCATAGTTTTAAAACCACAGTGCTGGGGAAGTGGAGATAGAAGAGTCACAGAGGCTCGCTGTCCAGTTACGCTAGCTTATCTGTCAAGCTCCAGGTCAGTGAGAGATCCTGTATCAACATAAAAAGGTGTCCAGTGTCTGGGGAATGACACCTAAGCCTGTCCTTTGGCCTTCATTACACACATACACACACACACACACACACACACACGATATGTACCTAGATAGCAGAGTTGATACATAACTAACACAGACCTGTTCAACCATGCAGATTGTCAAATAATAAACCCCACCTGCATATTTCTGCCTATTTAAACCTCCCAATGCTTTGCGAAGACTTGCTTACAAAATGCTCAAGGTTGGCACCTCTGTGGATACCAGAGTAGGATACCAGCCTCCTTCTTCGCCAGTCTCAATTATTTTTTTCCAGACAGGGTTTCTCTGAGTAGCCCTGGCTGTCCTGGAACTCACTCTGTAGACCAGGCTGGCCTCGAACTCAGAAATCTGCCTGCCTCTGCCTCCCAAGTGCTGGGATTAAAGGCGTGCGCCACCACATCTCAATTTATGGCGCCATTTGACTCCAAGACTTTTAGCAGGTGCTTTTTCGGAGTTGTTCCCTAGTGGTCACTTGTGGGACTGCAGCCCCAATGAAAACTCAAGGCAGGTCTTTTGACTGCTTTATACACACAAACTCACTTGGTTCTCTTCAGTGTATAAAGACAGAAAGGAGAAGTAGGAAGGCCTAGGCAGAAGCTTCCTACTAGATACATATACTTTATAGATTCTAAAAAGACAAAGGGAACGAAATGGTGGCCAGGCCACACAAAGAGCTCACAGCTTATCAAACACATTCACTGGAATCACAATACAAACCAACTCACAAAGACCAGACCCACTGTACTGGTCACAAAGACCAGACCCACTGTGCTGGTTGGTTTTTGTTAACTTGACACTAACTAGAGTCACTTGGGGAGATGGACCCTCAGTTGAGGAGATGCTTCCTTCAGACTAACCTGTGGGTATTTCCTTGGTTAATGATTGATGTGGGAAGGATCAGTCCACTAGAAGTATTGTAACCCAGGACAGGGAAGTGCTCCTGGATTGTATACGAAAACAAGCTGGGGCTGGAGAGATGGCTCAGTGGTTAAGAGCACTGACTGCTCTTCCAAAGGTCCTGAGTTCAAATCCCAGCAACCACGTGGTGGCTCACAACCATCTGTAATGAGATCAGACGCCCTCTTCTGGAGTGTCTTAAGACAACTACAGTGTACTTACATTTAAAAAGGGTTGGGGCTTGCCACTTGAAAAGAAAACAAGGTGGAGCAGGCTGTGGGGAGCAAGCCAGTAAGCAGAGCAGTGTCTCTCCATAGTTTCTGCTTCAGTTACTCTCTTGAGTGTCAACCCTGGCCTCCCTCAATGATGTGTGTGCGTGTGTGCATACTTGCGTGCATGTGCAAGCATGCACCCTTTCTACCCCTAGGTTGAGCTTGGTAATGCTGTTTATTACAGTAACAAAAATCAAACTAGGACATCCACATATATAAAACAGGGAATCCTACTACAGGGTATCCAACAGAGGTATCTAGCAGGCAATGGTGAATTTCAACAGGAGTTGAAATGTACCTTAAACACTATGCCTTTTAAAGTCTTCTGATAACTGTTGCCATTAATCACTATGGCAACAAGAACGCTTCTAAGAAGTTTCACAATGTACTCAGCTGAGAGGTTTAAACACACACACACACACACACACACACACACACACACACACACACACAAACTCTGCCTGGCTAGGGTTCACTGAATTGTCACAAACATAAACTGCAATTACCTTGTGAGTCCTTGTGAGCAACGAGCCAAGCGCTCTTGTTAGGTTGGGTTTTTTTGTTTGTTTGTCTTCCTTTTTCTTTTTTTCATTTACAACATGGCAATGTAGTTTCTATTTCTATTGCCATTTTTTTTTTTGTAGCTTTCTTAAATTATTTTTGTAATTTTCTAGAGGCAAGATTAGATTTTATCTTTGTTGGGGGTCAAACTCAAGGCCTGTAAGTCAAACTCAAGGCATGTAAGTGGTTTCCTAGCCCAAGAAACAGCCTTTTATGCTTATGTTATAAATGGCTTGCCTCTAAGATTTCAGGAGTCCCAGCCTTGGGGCTGTCTGGGCTTGGAGTGCTCAGACTACATTGTTATCCTTTGTCTTGTAATTTCTTAGCAGAGTGCTTCTCAAGGTTTAAGGCTGCTGGCGATAGTGAACTAGCCTCAGAAGCCAATCTCTTTATTGTTCACCTACCTTATGAGAACGCTCAAAGCCCCAAGCGGGGTGACCAAGGTGGCAGGCGCAAAGGCATAGGCAGCGAAGTTCGCAGCCTCTCCAGCTCCCACTGGAAAGCAAGTAAAAGTGTGAGCACAGGGGATCATAGCTTCATCAGAAGAATTAAGCAAGTGGCTCATGCTATCAGCAGACTTGTGTCTCAAAGTGGCTAAGACCTACCCGAAAGCAGTGACTTAACATCTTGCAGCCTGTGAGAAAGGATTGCTATCAGGAGATGCCGATCTATTGTAATTGCCTGGTGGTAACAATTGTAACAATGCTGATGGACAAACGTGGGCTTTACACAGGTTTCAATGGAGACTTGACCAACTTAGATGTCGAAAACTTATTCTGTCAGTTGAATGGAATCTTGTAGAGGTAGCTTTGGAATAGGTTGGAAATGACCCCACTTGCAATCTAACCACAGCAACAACATGGGCATTTTATAAAGTGAGAGGGCTTGTAGGGGTCTGATGTCTGGGTGGCAGATTGTCAGGAATCCCCACCACAGGCCCATGGCTGGAATGTCTGAATTGGAGATGACCTACAGGCAAGTGTTGGTGTTTGAGGAGCTCAAGAAGAGCCAAGGAGCTGTTTGAAAGTCCTAAGGATGGATTTGAGATCCGCACCCAGTACTGTACTGCAAACAACTGTCAGAGTGAAGGAAGCTCCCCTCAGGAGCTGACTTTTGTGTAGAAGCCAGTATATTCTCAAAGACTTCAGTGGGATACTTCTCCAGAGATTGCAGTATTCTGCCCTGTCCAACTGCAACATGCAAGCACATAGTAGAGGGAGGACACAGGAGAGTATATTCCTTTTTCTTTGATTGCCCAGCATTAGAACACCATAAAGACAGATCTAAATTTACAGAGCAATTAGGAGACTGCTCTCATTAAAAAAAAAAAAGGCTGTGATACCCTTTCCAGACTATTCAGTTTCCTTTGGTGCCTTTATATTGAAATATTATTATTATATTTAGATGGTTTCTAATTTTTATAGATGTTGTTCTATAGAAATCTTAACTTCATATGCTAATAGCCAGATAGCATCCCAATGTATGTTCTTATACATATGATCACAAGCTTTTCTGCTTGGTATACATGGCATTATAAATATAGCAGTACAATTTTCTCCTTAGATTTTTATTTAGTTTATTATTTTTTTATTTTATTATTATTATTTTTTTTTTTGGTTTTGTGAAACAGGATTTCTCTGTCCTGGAACTCACTCTGTACACCAGGCTGGCCTTGAACTCAGAAATCTGCCTGCCTCCACTTCCCAAGTGATGGGATTAAAGGCGTGTGCTACCACTGCCTAGATACAAATTGGAAAGGAAGAAGTCAAAGTATCACTATTTGCTGATGATATGATAGTATACCTAAGTGACCCCGAAAATTCCACCAGAGAGCTCCTAAACCTGATAAACAACTTCAGCAAAGTAGCTAGATATAAAATTAACTCAAGCAAATCAGTAGCCTTCCTCTAAACAAAGGATAAACAGGCTGAGAAAGAAATTAGGGAAACAACACCCTTCACAATAGTCACAAATAATATAAAATACCTTGGTGTGACTCTAACTAAGTAAGTAAAAGATCTGTTTGACAAAAACTTCAAGTCTCTGAAGAAGAAAATTGAAGAAGATCTCAGAAGATGGAAAGATCTCCTATGCTCGTGGATTGGCAGGATTAATATAGTCAAAATGGCCATCTTTCTAAAAGCAATCTACAGATTCAATGCAATCCCTATCAAAATTCCAACTCAATTCTTCACAGACTTAGAAAGAGGAATTTACAAATTCATCTGGAATAACAAAAAACCCAGGATAGCCAAAACTATTCTCAACAATAAAGGAACCTCTGGTGGAATCACCATCCTGGACCTTAAGCTATACTATAGAGCAATTGTGATAAAAACTGCATGGTATTGGTATAGTGACAGGCAGGTGGATCAATGGAATAAAATTGGAATAGAATTGAAGACCCAGAAATGAACCCACACACCTATGGCCAATTGATCTTTGACAAAGGAGCTAAAACCATCCAGTGGAAAAAAGACAGCACTTTCACCAAATGGTGCTGGCTCAACTGGAGGTTAGCATGTAGAAGAATGCAAATGGACCCATTCCTATCTCCTTGTACAAAGCTCAAGTCCAAGTGGATCAGGAACCTCCACATCAAACCAGATACACTGAAACTAATAGAAAAGAAAGTGGGGAAGAGCCTCGAGCACATAGGCACAGGGGAAAATTTCCTGAACAGAACGCCAATAGCTTATGCTCTAAGATCAAGAACTGACAAATGACAATTGACCTCATAAAGTTGCAAAGCTTCTGTTAGGCAAAAGACACTGTCAATAGGACAAAATGGCAACCAACAAATTGGGAAAAGATCTTTACCAATCCTATATCTGATAGAGGGCTAATATCCAATATATACCAATAACTCAAGAAGATAGACTCCAGAGAACCAAATAACCCTATTAAAAAAATGGGGTACAGAGCTAAACAAAGAATTCTCAACTGATGAATACCGAATGGCTGAGAAACACCTAAAGAAGTGTTCAACATCCTTAGTCATCAGGGAAATGCCAATTAAAACAGCCCTGAGATTCCACCTCACACCAGTCAGAATGGCTAGGATAAAAAACTAAGGTGACAGCAGATGCTGGAGAGGTTGTAGAGGAAGAGGAACACTCCTTCACTGCTGGTGGGATTGCAAGCTGGTACAACCACTCTGGAAATCAGTTTGGTGCTTCCTCCGGAAATAGGACATAATTCTACCAGAGGACCCAGCTATACCACTCCTGGGCATATACCCAGAAGATGCTCCAACATGTAATAAGGACACATGCTCTACTATGACCATAGCAGCCTTATTTATAAGAAGCAGTAACTGGAAACAACCCAGATGTCCCTCAACAGAGGAATGGATACAGAAATTGTGGTACATTTACACAATGGAGTACTATTCAGCTATTAAAAACAATGAATTCATGAAATTCTTGGGGAAATGGATGGATCTGGAGAATATTCTGAGTGAGGTAACCCAATCACAAAAGAACACACATGATATGCATTCTCTGATAAGTGGATATTAGCCCAGAAGATTGAAATACACAAAGTACAACCCACAAACCACAAGAAACTCAAGAAGAAGGAAGACCAAAGTGTTGATACTTCGTTCCTTCTTAAATGGGGGAACAAAATACCCATAGAAGGAGTTGTAGAGACTAACTATGGAGCAGAGACTGAAGGAATGACAATCCAGAGACTGCTCCACCTTGGAAGCCTTCCTATATTCAGTCAACAAATCCAGATGCCAGCAAGTGCTGGCTGACAGGAGCCTGATATAGCTGTCTCCTGAGAGGCTCTGACAGAACCCGACTAATACAGAAATAGAGGCTCACAGCTATTCATTGGACTGAGTAAGGGTACCCAATGAAGGAGCTAGAGAAAGGACCCAAGGAGCTGAAGGGCTTGCAGCCTCTTAGGACGAACAACAATATAAACTAACTAGTACCCTCAGAGCTCCCAGGGACTAAACCAACAACCAAGGAGTACACATGGTGGGATTGATGGCTCTGGCAGCATGTGTATAGTAGAGGATGGCCATCAATGAGAGGAGAGGCCCTAGGCCCTGTGAAGGTTCTATGCCCCAGTGTAGGGGAATGCCAGGGCTAGGAAGTGGGAGAGGGTGGGGTAGTGAGCAGGGAGAGGGGGGAGGGAACAGGGGTTTGTTTTTGTTTTATTTATTTTATTTTATTTTATTTTATTTTATTTTATTTTATTTTTGGAGGGTAACCTGGGAAAGGAGGTATTGTATGACATGTAAATAAAGAAAACATCTAATAAAAAACAAATAAACAAAAATAGAAAGGGCTCTACAAATTTAAATATCAACCCTTTTAGCTTCCAACATTTATTAGGAAAATGGTACTCAAGCTGTTTCTTTTTAAAAATTAAAAGAAACAAATTCTCTATTTTATGAGGGGTATGCTCACATGTATGTCTGTGCACGTGGTGCCTGTGGTGCTCAGAAGGTTTTTGATCCCCCGGAACTGGATTTAGAGATGGTTGTGAGCTGCCATGTGTTGGGACTCAAACAGCCTGCAAGAGCAGCGAGTGATCTTAACTGTCCAGCCATCTCTCTAGCACCCAGGCTTTGTCTCATAATAGAATTTTTCCAATGTTGAAATCAGTTACTTGGTTTTGGAGAGCAGGGAGGCTTTAGGGGTCTGGATACATAGGGAGCTGAGCGGTGAGCCATGTAAAGGTACTTTAGTATGCCCTGCCTTTGGAAGACTTTGACTTGGCATTGAAGCAAGTTTGTGGGAGGTAAGAGAGAGAGGTGGGGAAGTCAGGGAGAGGGGCAAAGCAGACAGCCTGCCTCTCAGGAGGACATCATATCAGCATCTGTAAAGTGCTTCCAGCCTGCAAGTTCTGCTTCTATCCTAGAATCCTGTTAAACTTGTTCCTCCCCACCTTTCCTCATTATCAATAGCCAAAGAATTTTTTTTTTTTAATCCATGCTTGGTCCTGATAAGGAAGACCTATTTCCAAGAGAATGTGCAGTCAGGATAGCCAAAAAAGTCAAATAAGAACTCAGAAGAGGGGCTGGAGAGATGGCTCAGCGGTTTAGCGCACTGGCTGTTCCTCTAGAGGACCGAATTCGATTCCAGCACCCACAGGGCAGCTCACACAGTCTGTAACTCCAGTTCCCATCAGATGTCCTTTCCTGGCCTCCGCATTTCGCATTTACTACATGCACGGGGTACACAGACGGCTGCACAGGCAAAACACTCATACAACACAAAATATAAATAAATAAATGAGGAAAAAGGAACTCAGAATATCCAGGAGGAAAGACGTTTCTCAGTTCCTCGGGTAAACAGGAGAAATTTGTGATATAAAATGTAATATTTGAACCACTAATGTCTTCATTTGCGTTCTGGGAAAGCACAGAGCAGGCTCTGTCAAAAGAGTGAGACAACCGCTTTGGAGATAAATGGACACAATACACCAAGCCACCACAATCCTTTTCCAATATAGGTCCATCCTCCCAGGAGGGAAGAGTCCCTGAGCATGAACTCTTGTGAGCTCCATACTTACTCGACAGCAGTCCTGCCCACCACAACCATTCCTTGAGGTAAGAATGTCCACCTTGCCCTGGGAAATAGCAAAAAAACAAGAATCAGGCTTTCAACTCAGGAGATGAGGGTAGAAGCCCAGACTCCCAGGAAAGGGGCTGGACATGTGGAAGGCGAGGCTTCTGTCACGTAACTGCAGGCGTCTTCTCTAAGTGAGGATACTCTCTCAGTCCTTCCCAAGGTCTTCTCAAGCTTTCTGCTACCTTTGACTTCTGTGGCAAGTCCCTTTGACTTGTATGAAATTTTACTCAGTTGTCAGGTTCTCCGATGATGTCAGTACAGGTATTAGGGCATTATAAACTCTAAACTTGTTTCAGCCATAGTTCAAAAAAACTAAAATCATAGCTTGTAGCTGATGCTGGTCCTAGAGGGGAGATAACTAACATGGAGCGTTTGAGACTTTGAAAGAGCCAATTAGAGAAGGGCAAGCATCAGGCAGGTGGACTCTGCTTATCTTTCACTTTGACATACTGAAAAGGGACAAGCTTTTCTGATGCTGCCTGGAGTCATGTCGCTGTGAGTGACTTGTGACCTGAATCACTGCTAAGATGTGAGCTATGGACAATGGAATTGTCTCAGCCCCACATAGGTAACTACCTGACTCTCATCGGGATGGTTTTGTGATAACTAAAGTAAGCAGGACACATAAGCAATAAAGATGATCTTGCAAAGTAGTTTATTTTCCTTCCTTAGTATTGTCTCCCTATAGAATTTATAAACAACTAAACAGCGGTGGCCACACCAGATGTGTGCACCTCTCGCCTCTGTTCTTACTTGAGTGCTCTGCCATTATGCTAGGGTGTTTTCTTACTGCCTGCAATTGCTCTTTATATATTAGGAATTCTATACCATGGTGTCCTGAATTTCATAGCTCTCCCTACCACCAAGATCATCTAATTATTTAGTTTCGAGTAAGTTATTTCCAAAGAGGATGTCTGTGTGTGACCTATTTTATCCATCCATTCAGATAGTCCCTTAAATTACATAGAATACCTTCTTCCTTTACACAGAACAGATGTATGCTTAAGAAGATTTTTTTCAAGTTCAAGGAATCTGACATGTGTTTTGCAGAATGGTAAAAAGTAGAATTCTCGCTGTTTTTCTCTCTACTTTTTCCCAATTGTCTCGACACTTTTAATTTAATAATTCATTTTTCTTCACTGGTCTGAAATACCATTTTTAAAAGTTACGTATTAGCTGCTACGTGTAATCTCTTTCCACTTGTATTGTTTTCATTAAGACCACATTAGAGTATATTTTATGAGGGAGCAAAAACTCCCCACCTATCACTCCTTCAGAAACTTGTTTACATTTGTAGCCATTTCTTTTCCCACATTGACCTAGGAAAACATTTGAGTTTCTTATGCTATGATAATACCTCCTGAAAATGAATATGACTGTGTAGGTAATGCAGTCAGACAGGCTACTGAGCATCTGAAATGCCACTGTACATAGCGGGATGCTACCATTTTCTGGTGGTTGACTCAGCAAATATTTGGTGGGTGCCCAACATTGTGAGTGCATGGTTTATGAGTCTACTCTCAATAAACAAGTAAACATGCTGACTAATCAATACAGGCAATGTCTTAGAGACAATGAAGGAGACTGGTTCAACGATAGACTGTGAATGACAGTATTCTAGGGTGGTGGGCCATGGCAGGATTCAGAGGGATGAGTCAGCTGGATGAAGGGCAGGGGGAAGGGAAAAGCTCTTAGGGTAGAAGGGCGCATGCTCTATTTCAAGAGCACTAGCGAAGACTTTGTCGGATGTGTTCCTTACCTGCTCTGGTAATGCCCTTGTTGGCCAGTTGCAAGAGACCCTTCTTTTTGAGAATGAAACTTGAGCCAATGAAAACACTGGAGCTTATGGCCAATACCAAGCCCACAGACAGACTGTATTTGTTTTCTACACTTGCTGAAATGCTGAAGTTGCTTATGGAGGAATTCTGGTTCGTGTAGAGGACAGGATAAGCCAGCGGCTGTGACACGTTTGTGATCTCACACGAAGCCCGGGAAGAGTGGGAGCAGACCAGAGACAGCACATACCCTGGCAAAAAGAAAAGACGAAGGGGGTGGTAAGAATGCAAGGGAGCTGTACACAACGCTTACTCCTTTCTGCCAAGGAGAGACTCCAGTGGATGGAAACATATTTCTATGTAAACAGGAAACTCCCTGCCTAAGAGATGGTCCACAGGCCAAAAACACTTTCATGGAAGCTTTCTCACATTCTTAAAATGACTTAAAGACTATTTAGTTGTCATTGTTCAAAGGGGAGAGGTTTCACATGAAAGTCCAGGTCCTCTGATAAATCCCATGACCTGGCAGCACGTAGGTCTTGGGTTCAGTAAGGAAGCAGCCTGTTGAAAATGGGAGTGCTCAGTTAGGTTTGGCTTCACCATGGCACCCCCACCCCCACCCACCTCACTCCTCATGATCAGTCTGTCTCTAAGAAATCAGGACTTGCAACAGTCGGGTAGAGAAGGCCACGGCAATGCCACTGGCCTATAAATTACCCTATTATAGGACATTTAACTGACCCATTCATGGGGTATGAACTGTGCATTCCAGAAAATTCATTAAACTTTAATTTTGCATGCCGCTTAGCCCAAAGAAAATCATTTTTCAGTTTAACTAATTGACTTGCTCCTGAATAAACAGAATTTTGTAGAAAATGAATTAAACATCAGTAGGCTTTAACAAGAATAAGATTTTAGTAAGAATGCACAACCACTATAGAACAGACACATTCTGTGCATTGAAATTTTTAGGCTAAACTCTAAAACATGAAAGAAAAAGCTGGGTGGTGGTGGCACACGCCTTTAATCCCAGCACTTGGGAGGCAGAGGCAGGCGGATTTCTGAGTTCGAGGCCAGCCTGGTCTACAGAATGAGTTCCAGGACAGCCAGGGCTACACAGAGAAACCCTGTCTCGAAAAACCGAGAGAGAGAGAGAGAGAGAGAGAGAGAGAGAGAGACAGACAGACAGACAGACAGACAAAAATGTGTTACACACCACGAGAAACTTCTGATAGTCTGCCACTTGAACAGCTAACCAACAAGGTGACATGGTGACTAAATCTTCTCCTTTCTCATCTTACTTCCTCTTCTAAAAGGCAAAGTGTCCCAACATCACTTATCCTAAACAAAAATGGACAAAGATAGATCATGAAGTTCAATGAAAAACCCAAATCCACTGTGGTGACGAGCCTCTTGGAAGGAGAACCAGCCCCAAGTGATCGGCTGGGACACATGTCCAGATGAGCAACACCAAGGGAAATACACCCAGCAGGCTGTGTTTATACCTTTATATGTATAATAACTAAAATAATATTTGAACAGGCCATGAAGTTAAGAAGGAATGAATGATGTAGGACAGAGGGGAAGTTGGAGGGAGGAGAGGGTACTGCCAGTATAGTACTCACATAGGAAATTCTCAAAACTAAAAAAAAGAAAAAAGCAACGTAAAAACAAAACTAAAACAAACAACAGCACTCTGATTTAACATCCCCCAGTCTTGAGGAAGTACATTAACACATCACTGACAGCTTTTGAAACACTCAGCAAGAAGACTTTCCATAAGGGGATCTTCACGTTACCCAAAAGCATCCTGAAGCTATCATAATTTATAACATACAGTTAGGAAATCACCTTAAAGTTTCAGTCTTGAAACGGCTGAAAAATGGATCTTAAACATTTCTTATTTTATTTATCTGTATCATTTAAAGATGAATTGGCTTGGGCTGGTGAGATGGCTCAGCGGGTAAGAGCACTGATTGCTCTTCCGAAGGTCCTGAGTTCAGATCCCAGCAATCACATGATGGCTCACAACCATCCTTGATGAGATCTGATGCCCTCTTCTGGTTCATCTGAAGACAGCTACAGTGTATTACACTGGAGTGAGCAGGGCCAGAGTGAATGGAGGCAGGAGCAAGCAGGACCGGAGCAGGCAGAGATCCTGAGTTCAATTTCCAGCAGTCACATGATGGCTCATGGCCATCTGTACAGCTACAATGTACTCATACACATAAATAGTAAACAAATAATAAATAAACAAACAAATCTAACAAAAAAACATTAAAAAAAGATGAATTGGCTTTACTTGAGAGATGTAGAACCGATTCTGAGTCAACACTTTTAAATATGCCAAGGGAATTACATTACTTAACGGATTTCTAAAAAAATAAAATAAAATTGAGAAATGTTCTACAATATTGTTTTAAAAGAACCATGAATGTTCATAGTAGTGAGGTAGCTACAGTATTCTTATACTTCCCTGTGGGCATCTCACCTAAACCCAAGTAATGAGCTGGGCATATAATCCAAGCACTTGGGAGTTAAGCTCACATTTCAAGATCAGCCTGAATCACAGAAGAGACAGCAGAAAACAAAACAGCCAACCCAAGAAACACTACCAGACAAATGGAAAGCGAGCCTGGGCATTTTTGCTAGCTACGATACTGATTACATTCATTCCTGAGTCAACTTTGAACTGAACTTCCCAATGAATGCATGCTTGTCCTTCACTATGAGGTTAACATAATCATTCCAGAATTTCATCTCTGAAATCAGGGTGGGTGGACCTCATTCCAGAAAAACAATATGCCTTCTAAGCAGCAGAGGAAGCAAGAAACATTCCCTACACTCGAGGGGCGTGGGCCAAGGGCACACAAATCATCTTGTTTGCATTTTCCAAGTTCTCTCATGACCAACATGAAGGCTGGGAGTTTTATAGCAGGAGGAATAATAAAAACCTTGCTTGGTTATTGACCTTAGAACTTAAACCGTTTTATGCTTTGGGAGTGTATCGGGGAGGAAAGCCTGTAGAGGCTGTGACCGGAAGAGGGGGAATGAGGGTTTGGAGGGGCCCAGGGAAGAGAAGGGCAGGGCAGACTGTGGGCAGAGACCCAAGGAGGGTTTTAGAGGATGCAAAGTTATCTCTAATCAGAGTCTCATGGTCCTAAGAAGCAAAGTACTAAAGGACTGGAAGCTAGACCTTACTCCACACTGAAAGTCTGTAACAGTCATTTAAAGATTGTACTAGACAGTCACTTTGAAACTGAATACAAGGGTGTATTTCTGCCAGCAGAGAACTTCTTAACTTCTTTGATGTTATTGTTCTTCAAATATGAAATAAAAAATAGCAGATATGTGTCATTTGTAAAACACAAAATAAACCACTCGTTTTAAGAAATAAGATAGTACTCCTTACAAGTGACACTGACCCTGGATTCTCGTTAACACTTTAGAAAAGTGATTTCCTTGCTGTAACAGTGCCAAAGTTGGGTAACTGGAAATGGCATAGCTAAGCAATCTAAGTCATTTTTACTTCAGAAAAATGATAAACATAATATATAAATAAAGCCAGTAAAGTCTTAATGTTCACAGAAAGGAGAAAAGGCTTTCATGTCTCAAAGCTACGCACACCTACAGAGAATCATTTAATTGCACAGTTTATGGCAGACTATCTGATCGCTGGGAAGTCTGTGATTGGGCAAAGCTTCATCTTCATTAGAGAATCGCAGCAGTGCATCCCCAGGTTGAAGACAACATTGTCTCACCATCTAGTCTTCTGTGGTCGATGAGTCTTAGCCTTTCCATGGTTGGCACATGGTTCCTCCCCTGGTGTAGTTTGGATGTTAAATGGCCATGAAAGGCCTGATCTCCAGGTGGTACTACCAGGAGATAGTGGCATTGTCAAGAGGTGGGGTGTAGTTGGGGTGGGGGGGTCTTTGGGTCAATGGAGGTGTGCCTGCCTGGGAGAGGGGATTACAGAACTCTGTCATTTCCCTTCCTCCCCCATGATGAGGTGGGCAGATTTGAACTTCTGTATGCTCTTACTGCGATGTGCTGTCTCACTGCAGCCCCAAAGCAATGGGGTAACAGGCTCTGTACTGGAATTTCCAAAATTATGAGCCACAATATATCATTTCTTTTTATAAACTGATTCGCTTGCTGCATCAGCTCTTCTGTTGGTATTAAGAAGTCTGATGATGTGATCTGACCTCATCAAGCTCCATCATGCCTATATGGTTGGCTTTTCTATCTCTTCTTAGAGGTCTCATAAGGTTGGCTTTAAGCTTGCTATGTGATCAAGCGTGACCTTGAACTTCTGATTCTCTATCACCCACCTTCCAAATGCAGAGGACACAGGCATGCACCATGCTAGCTTGCTTAATGAGCAATGCCCCCTAGCCTGAGTTTGCTTTATTCCACATCTGTGATTCTCAAGCTGCTGCTGGCCCTTGAACCTGAGGCCCACTCATGAAGAAAACACAGAAAAGACCTGAGCACACAGGAAGGAACAAGTCCTAGGCTGCCTTAGTTAGGGTTTCCATTGCTGTGAAGAGACACCATGTCCAAGGCAACTCTTATTAGGACAACATTTTAATTGGGGCTGGCTTACAGGTTTGGAGGTTCAGTCTATTATCATTGAGGTAGAAAAGCATGACAGGCAGTCATGGCACTAGAGAAGGAATTGAGAGTTTGACATCTTGTTACTAAGGCAAACAGGAAAAGACTGGCTCCCAAGAGGGTTGGAGGAGGGTCTGAAAGCCCATTCCCACCAGGACACACTTCCTCCAACAAGTCCACACCCCCTAATAGTGCCACCCTCTGGGCCAAGCGTATACAACCCACCACATTGGCACATATACAGCCTGAAGCAGGACGCCAGTCCAGTTCACCCTCAGCTGACCGGAAGACACATAGGAATAAGAGAGTACAGCCAACTATCTCATGAACATAGGGAATCTTTCTGGCCACCACAATTCATTCTGCAGCTTGAGCCGCTGTCAATCAGGTTACACCTTCCCAGGTTGGAATCACTGGCTCTTGTAATTTTCCATGCCAATTAAAATAAAAGCTCAATTCCTGCCAACCCCAAACGTTAAAACTTAACATGCTCTGAAACTTGCTCACCTCTGACCTTTCGCTGTCTCACTCCTCCCTCAAGCTGCACAAGTTACACTTTCATTCATTTCATCCACCTAGTTATTGTCTTTCAGCTCCATGAATGTCTTAGACTCTGAGGGTACAGTGGGGAACATAAATAACTCGTTTGTATTCTAATGGGGCAGGGATAGAGAAATGGATCATGTAATACTTGAAGTGCCAAGAAAAGCAGCAAAGGCTGCATACATATACATGTATTTACACATGTACGTCACATATACATAATTTGAAAGCAGGATTAGGTAGAAATCTCTGTTACATGTAAAAGACAAAATTCGAGGCAGAAGTATGTGTGAGCGGTAAAGGGACTGTGTCGCCAGTGGGTTGGAGGATAGGAAGGAGATGGAACAAGATGTAGTCACAGAGCAGTTGGGACAAGATCGGGTGAGATGGGCTGGTTAAAAAAAA
>NW_022196905.1:65425494-65430793 GCF_008632895.1 Mastomys coucha | reverse complement strand
AAAAAAAAAAAAAAAAAAAAAAAAGTCCTATTCTGTCATCCTCCTTTCCAAAACTCTACACTGGCTTTCCTTTACTTTCAGAAAAAGGTGAATCCACCCGTCCCATACACAGGCTCCAGACCTATGCTCCCACGTCCTCTGTTCTATAGAACCTTACGAGGTTACTAGGCCTGGCTGTCTCTTCCATAGTTGTCTTAAACTAGTTCCTCCTCACCTTACAGCTTTTATAGTGGCTATTATTTAGCCTGTCACAGTGTTGGCACACACAGTGAGCTGCTGCTTGGCACTGAAAAGCATCCTCCTGGGTTGAGGTTGTAGCTCAGTGGCAGAGCACAGTACACACGCCCACCACACTTGCTCACACAGCTGTGCTCCACAGTCCCAATCAGAAGAGATGTTCAATTCCCTCGCAGCCATTGGCCCTATTTAATGCTTCCAACCAATCACATCTCGTCTCACAACTTATGTTATATGGCTATGGATTTGCTCAACAAAACAGCTGTGGAACCCATACTACCCAAGGTGTTGGTCTAGCTATTTATTTGTTCACAGGTAGTCACCGCCTCTGGGAACTGGTGAGGTACAGGTCAATAGGACAGGCAAACAGAGCAGATGGTTTTAACGAAAGCGCAGCCAGCTAGAATAAACAGAAAAGGCAGAAAGAGAAGGATAAATCATTTAGGCTAATTTGGAACAGAATAAGGGTTAGACATAAATGAGAACAAATTTGGAACAAAATGAGAAATTTGGACATCACAGTATGCAGATGTATATATACGCTCTCATGCAGAGATGCTCATTGTTTCAATTACCCAAACAGAACTGAGGGCTAATGGTGTAGCTCAGAGGCACGGGCATGTGGAATCCTTAGGTTTGATGCCCAGCACTTCCAAACCAAGTCAACTGCAATGGAAAACTCCCATCACTGCAGCCTATGCAGCAACCACAAAATGCTTCAAAATGCAGGTAGAAGATGCAGCTGGTTTAAACCACTTTACTATCCTTTGTTGTTGTTGGTTGGTTGGTTATACAGGGTTTCTCTGTGTAGCTGTGGCTGTCTTAAACTCTGTGGGCCAGGCTGGCCTCAAACTCAGAGATCCACCTGCCTCTGCCTCCCACGTGCTGGGATTAAAGGCGTGTCACCTCTGTTGCCTTAAGGTCTTCTTTCTTTAAAGGGCCTGAGAGAGCCAGGAGGGAGGAGGAGGAGCTGCCTGGAGGAGCAGGGAGCAGCGGGAAATGTCAAAGAACTGCTGGCCCTGGTGTTTCCATAACTAGCTCTGTTTTCACACTTTACCATTTGTAAGAAAGATTACTCAAAGATTTTTCCTCTTGGGGAAAAAGTAAAAAGGAAGCCAGGTAAGGTGGCACTCACTCTGAAGCCACTGCTGGAGGCAGAGGCTGGTGAGTCTCGTTAAGTTCAAGGTTAGCCTGGTCCACAGTGAATTCCAAGCCAGCTAAAACAATGTGAGACCCTGTCACAAAAAAATACAACACACCATAAAAATGAATACATGATAAACAAGCAATTTTAAATGAAAATGCAGGAAAGGAACTTAAGAAACATTTCAGTAACCTTGCATGTATACTTTAAATTTTTAAAATCATTTATAGTTCATACTAAATACTGGGCTCAATAACATACATCACAGTGTTTCCTGAACAACTTTTAGTGGAGAATTTTATTTTGTTGGACGGGGCTAGAGAGATGTTTTAAGTAGTGCTTAATTTTGGCATGCAAGAAATCTTTTAGGACTTAGAAACAAATACCTTGTGTTTTAGTTTTAAGACATGGGGGAAATCTCTTTCAGAGCATTTGATAAACAGTTATAGTTTACACAGAAAATTAAAGTGTCTTAGTAGTTAAAAACTATCATTTCACAGATTTTGAGAAATGCCTAGCACATGTATTTTTTGAAAGAGTAATGTGTCAAATTCTAAGAAACTTCTCATGTCTCAGAGGTAGACAGGGCATTGTGTTAGTCCTGTGTCTTTCTCAGAGGCCAAGAGGTAGGCCGGCATTGTGTCAGTCCCGTGTCTTTGATGATGTAAGCAGCAGTGAATTCTAACAGCCCTGGAGTCTGGGAGTCTGAAATCAGCATGGCCTCAGGGTTGGGCTCCTGGTGACAGCTTGCCCTTCCCTGTGTTTTTTGGAGTGAACTTTTAGGCCTCTTTCGTACACAGCCACTTCAGGTTGGACATCTGTGTTAGTCAGGGTTCTCTAGAGTCACAGAACTTATGGGTAGTCTCTAGATAGTAATGGAATTTGTTGTTGACTTACAGTCTGTTGTCCAACTGCCCAACAGTGGTCAGCAGCAGCTGTGAATGGAAGTCCAAGAACCTAGCAGTTGCTCAGTCCCACAAGGCAAGCAGGCAAAGAAGAGAGAGACAGAGAGAGAGCCTTCCTTCTTCCAACGTCCTGGCATAGGTCTCCAGCAGAAGGTGTGGCCCAGATTAAAGGTGTGTATCACCACACCTGGATCTGGGGCTGGCTTTGCCCCAGGCTGACCTTGAAATCAGAGATCTCTATGCCTCAATCTCCTGGAATTAAAGGTGTGTACTACTTTGGCCTAAACTTTTCAAGGCCACTGTGCCTCAAGATCTCCAGGCCAAGATTCAGGTCAGAAACATGTGTCTCCCAGCCTCAAGATCTGGATCACAGGTGAGCCTTCTAATTCGGGATTGTAGTTCACTCCGGATATAGTCAAGTTGACAATCAGAAATGGCCACTACAACACCCATCATCCAAAAATCCTAAATGTCAGCAGTGTTGGCACACACCTTTAATTACAGCACTTGGGAGGCAGAAGCAGGCAGTTCGAGGCCAGCCTGGTCTACAGAGTGAGTTCCAGGACAGCCATGGCTACACAGAGAAACCCTGTCTCGAAAAATAAAACAAAAACAAAACAAAAATCCCAAATGCTACAAGGTAGATGCTTTGGTGGACTGACAGGATGTTACTGAACAATTCCACATCAGGAAACTCAGTTTTATCTAAAAGTACTTCTGATCCTAGGCATTTTGCATGAAGGGTGCTCAGGACATAGTTTCTTGCACAATGGCCTCTGCTCTTACGATCAGTTATCTCTCCGAGACCCCATTCCTCACTCCTGCCACACTGGAATAAGAACTGCAATGTGAATTCAGCAAGGTTGCACCATTGAAAGTACTGTATGCACCTACAGGTGAAATACAGCCCCAAAGAATGCCATGCTTAACAGAACACTAACTATGAAGCCATATTAAATTCTCTGGTTCACTTTCTGTATCTGTAAAGATGGAAACCAAAACTACAGAATTTAGTTACGCAGAAGTGTGAACAGATATGTTTTATATGAATGTTCTTGAATTTTCAAGATTATAATATATATTATATCTAATATATATATGCAGAAGAGAAGGATACAGCCAATTCTCAGGGTCACAATTACTCAATTGCCTTGCCTTAAACTTCTTTAAAGTTATTTTTGTATGTGAATGTTTTGCTTTCATGTATGTCTGTGTACCACATACATGCCTGGTGCCCTCAGAGGTCAGAAAAGGGTGTCCGATACCCTGGAACCAGAACTATAGATGAGTGTGAACTGTGTCCTCGATGCTGTAATCAAGCTCATGTCCTCTGAAAGGGCAGTCAGTGCACTTGACCACTGAGCCATCTCTCTAGCTCCTGTTTCCTTTGCTTACAACCAAAGACATTCAGGCCAGGAAGATAGGAAAGGTCAACTTTAAATATCATAGGCATTTTCCTCTGTTGTCTAGCTATGGTTTGGAAAAGTGGCTCACTCCATGAAAGACAACTTTGAAAACCCTTGACTCTTCTCTGCCTGAAGCTTGCTCTTTGAACCCCAAGTCAGCTAAGAGCTCCCCAGACGTGAGAATTATGAATGTCCTTTTGGCAGCCCAGGATGTCTGCCCTTGAATCTATCATAACATCACCTCCACAGCCTCTGACACAAAATGTATGTGCAGTTGGGAGTGTCCCAGGTGATGGCTGTAATTCTGGCATTCTGTTTACCTGGGGCCATGTCTCCTCTGCTAATAAAAGCTGTTTTGGCTGTCGAACTTGATTTGAATTCTTTGGGGGTTAATAAGATCTTTTGAAGTATTCATTCATGGTTTTAAAAGTTGAAATCCATGTACTACTGTAATTTTTTGGGGTGGGGGCATCTTATGGAACTACTTTATTCTCAGACTCTATGATTAGCTTGCTCATCCTTCTGGTCTCGGGTAGATTAACACTTCCTCTAAGGGCTTGGGCCACCCAGTCTGCAGATCACCCACACCTTGGCCACGGCTGTAGGTACACTATCAGATCATTTGCTTCTTAGGAGCTTCCTGTCATCAGGGTAGTAAACAGATTGATGACCAGACTGATGACAGTCCTTTCTTAGGACCTAGGCCAGTGCTTGGCCCACAGGTTTCTTGTCTATCACCTCAAACAAATCAAGGAAAAACAGACTCCATTTAAGCCCCGCCAGGGGTCTTCCCTGTGGATTTCCTGAGGTAACCCAGTGCCACCTACTCTGTTCACAAGATTTCTTTCCACTTTAGAGAGGAAGACAGAGAGCCAAGTGGACTCTCTGGTGCTAAAACCTAGTCTCCTACTACCGAAATTACAGATTAGCCTCTCCCATCCTTCCTAGTACCTTCCTGCACAATTAATCATTGGGTGACACAGAGCTCCAATATTTCTTGTAGTTACTAAATGCATGAGCAAAGCAGGAAAAATAGCCAGAGGTCAAATGAGTGGGTGCAATCTGCTCTCAGATCCTTGAACAAACAAGGGCAGGGTGCAGTAGTGCAGATCTGACTTGGTGGCTCCAGAATTATTTAGTAAGGGACCAACTGCCATTAATTACATGACTGTCTAGGAAATAGCCCTAGATGCAGCTGCCTCGGGGACCACCAGTCTCAGTGTGGGGATAGTCTGTGAATTGTTGGGCATTTTCTTTTACACCTCTCTTCCCTTTCTTACTAGCTGGGTTTTGATGTCTTCTCTCTTCCTCTCTCCCCTCTTTTCTTTCTATCCCCTTATTAAGTTATAAGCTGGAAAAGTCGAGAAGAAAGGACATGAAGGATGTTGCCAGGAACTTCCGAAACGGTGGTGGTGGCTCCCTGTGGTGGTTCTCGACCCCTTTGGGGGTTCAAACGATCCCTTTAGAGGGGTCGCATGGCAGATATCTGCATTATGGTTCATAATAATACCAAAATTACAGTTATGTTGTAGCAAATAAATCATTTTATGGTTGGGAAATCTCCACAAGATGGGGAGCTGTAA
The DNA here is from genome assembly GCF_008632895.1 of Mastomys coucha. Taxonomy (NCBI): domain Eukaryota; kingdom Metazoa; phylum Chordata; class Mammalia; order Rodentia; family Muridae; genus Mastomys; species Mastomys coucha. The sequence goes on along the minus strand of NW_022196905.1, from coordinate 65,425,518 downwards.
CTACATAGTGATAGCATTAGGCTG
>NW_022196905.1:65409662-65425262 GCF_008632895.1 Mastomys coucha | reverse complement strand
GGCCTCGAACTCAGAAATCCGCCTGCCTCTGCCTCCCAAGTGCTAGGATTAAAGGCGGGCGCCACCACCGCCCGGCAGAGACAGGGTTTCTCTGTATAGCCCTGGCTGTCCTGGAACTCACTCTGTAGACCAGGCTGGCCTCGAACTCAGAAATCCGCCTGCCTCTGCCTCCCAAGTGCTGGGATTAAAGGCACGTGCCACCACCACCAGGCCAAGGGTGCCCTTCTTAAAAGATGGCTTCTTTGAATAGTTAGCAAGTAGGTTAGAAATGACCTTTGCCCTGACACGGGTGGAAAAAAAATGACAATTTCATTTGCAATGCACATTTGCCAAGGTTGCCCCACGTTTCCCCTTACTTTCCTTCAGTTCAACCAGACCTTCAGTGTGGAGACTGCAAGAAGCCGGTGGAAGTGGTGAACATCTGGCAAAGGTCAAGGGGCGGGGCCCAGGGATTTTACCGGGCAAGGTGTGGGCTGGAAATCCCAGTCTGGCCCAGAGGAACAATTTACGAAAGGGCACTCCCAGTTCCCTATTGGAATAGTCGCCCTACTCAAAGGATTGCCCAGTAAGTCACACCTGAGCGACTTCTCAGTGGGACTCAGGTGCAGTACGTTTAGGGATCAGCGTGGGAAGCCCACGGGATCCCCGGCACGCCTCTGCCCAGCAGGTGGCACGAACCATATATCTGGAGTTGAGGCTGAGCCAGGAAACATTCTCCTGGATCAAACCCTGAAATCTGCCCTCAGCAACCATCCCGAATTTCCCCGCTGCACACTCAGTACGATGTAATCAACATTGGGCCGGCCGGAGACCAAGTGGGCGTCACCTCTGTCCTGCTTCCCGTTGTGCTTCCCCACCGAGTCTGGGGTGCAGTGGGCACAGCTAAGCATTTACTGCCCTGTTGGTGGGACAGCCGACTGGACGACTGGAATACTGAATGACTAGAAGACCGCGTTAAGAATCCACACATTTTTCCCGAATCTTGTTCTAGACCACACATCTGGGCTCCCCATGGGTGTGTGACCCAAGCGTCCCATCGCAGGGGCTGACACTCACCTTCGTGGCACGGCTCTCCAGGTGGCAGCCTCAGCTGTACCCCCATGGCCTGGGGACCGGGCTTCCTCCGTGCTAGCAATAGTTTCTCACACACCAGTGTCCCGGGACCCGCATTCGTTCCGGCGGAGCAGCGGAGTCAGCGAAGGGTGTGCGCTGCCTCCGCCCCCGTGGCAGCCTCAGCCAATGAGAGTGACTGGGTGGGGCATCTGGGTGGGTAGAGGCTCATTTTCCGCCCACCGCTCGTCGCCGCCCGAGTTCCTTCAGTCGCCAGTGTCTGCAGGGTGGACCCAGAAACACCTGTCCAGGAGGCTATGAGGTCACAGCGTGAATGCTGCCGAACCACTCGGGGAGTTTAGTGATGGAGAGCTGTCCTAAGGCCCCCTTCTGGCTGTCTCGGAGCCGACGGAGTGCTGGCCGACGTCTGTGGGATTTTTTTTCATCACTGGCTTTTGTGAGGCAAGGCGCTGCCTGCTGGAGTTCTGCGCTGAGTCCATGCTAAAGTTTATTCTGGAGTTTTTCGAACAGGCCGGGTGCTTCTGTTCTCTATGTAAGCCGTTGTCCTCCTGGTCTTACAATACTCGAGCCTACCTGTTTTCGACAAGCAGGCATCTCCCTCTCCACCATCCAAGTTGCCTTATCCCTACGCCCAGTCGTATAGGAAATAAGCTTTTCAGGGATCAGCAAAGCCCAAACTGAGAACACTTGTTCCCACGCTGACGTTCACGATATTCTAGCAGTACGCTACATAACATCTATGAGTCAACTCATTGCACTGCACAGTACAATTTATTAACTACAGTTTGCAGGCGAGGGATAAGGGTAAGGTAAAGTAGAGAGAGTGGTGAAGCAACTTAGCCACGAGGTATTTATACCTCAAGAAATGGTCACACTTTCTGCTGAAGGCCTCAGATTGTGCATGCTTGTGGGGCATGCGCCCCATCACTTGAACGCTGTACTCCCATCGGCTCTAGGCACTCAGAAACAACTAGTAACTTTATTGCCTAAGAGTTTCACTGCAGAGATCCGCCTTGCTTTTCTTGTTTCAGGCTTATGAGACTTAAATCCAAATTAGTCAGTAGTTTAAGATGTATACTTTTTTTCCGTGGGAATGACTTGTGGAAAAAGAATGGGGTGGGGACAGGAACGGGCGAAAGTGGCAAGGACGATTTAAGCCAGTTTTGGATAGGGAGCCTCGTGAAGTAGACATCTATTTAGATGCTTTCTTTGGACGTCAGATTTCAAGTTTTGTTTTCATCACAGATTGGCAATGATAAGAAATCTCCTCTCAGGTGCTTATTACTATCTAACAAACATCAGTTACTATGTGGCAAACCCTACCATAAACACTTTATAAAAAATTTATATTAAAATCATTCAGAATGATAATAGCTGTTGTTAATTTCCACTTTATGCTTTATATCTTCACTTAAAAAAAGGGCTTGAGAATGTTCCTTTGAGATTCATTAGTTTTCTTTGTTTGCACACGAATGCACACATGTGTATGCAGTTGTAAACCATGTTACCGTTTTTTTTTTTTTTTTTTTTACATGGGTTCTGGTTCTCAGGCATAGGCAGAAAGAGCTGTTACCTTCTGAGTCATCTCTCCTGCAGTTGGGATGATGAGATCTGGTTTTGGCAGGAAGTACTTTGCTATAAATCTTATTTATTTCAGTTCTGAGTATGTGAGACAACCCTCTGGGAAAAATAAGCAAACTTGCTCAACATCACTGTTGTCCCAAGCCCAGTGTGTCGTAGGCAGAAATTAGTCATGAATTCCCCTCACTCATTATTTCTAGATGGATAGATATGTAGACACCACACAGAGAGTCACCGGTGCACTAATTGGGGGTGGGTGTTAATCCACATCCGAGAATATATTATTTAACTCAAGGGAGAACACCATTTAAACATCTCCAGTGAACCCACTCTTTGAGAAATCCTTTTCTGAATCAAGACTTGGAATCCGACAGTAAACAAAGCCCTCCAAAAGGTGGACTCACACTTACTGGGCTTTGTGCAAGGTCACTAGACCCAGTGATGACTGTGAAAACTGAAGACTGGAGCTTCCTCCGAGCTGGAGGAGGCAAAGCTATACTGTCTTGTAGCTTGGGCGGGCCTGCAGAACACCTCTGTTGTGAGCCTTTAACCTCCATTACCATGCTATGGGGGAGTTTGCCATTCTCTGGCAGGGGGTAGGGACAGGGCAGAGGGGACAGCAGCTGGTAGGCAGGATGGAGGCTAAGTTGTAGACATGCCATGTGTAGCACTAGCTTACTGCTCTTAGTTTATTATTGACCCTGCCCCCAATAAGCCTATTTAAGAGGTTATCAATTTTACAAATCTTCCTGAGAAGCAACCGCTTTTCTTTGCTGACTTAAAATTCATTGTCTCCTGTTCTCATTTTGAATATTTTCTTCTTTATACTTTGAATTTAATTTATGTCCTGTACTTTTCAATGTGAATTTTCAGATCACTGATTTTAAACATTTATTGTCCTGTAATATACGTACTTGAGGGGCCGGGAGATGGCTCAGCAGTTAAAAGTGCAGGCTATTTTGGAGAGAACCTGAGAGTAGTTCCCAGTACTTGCATCTGGCAGCTCATGACCATTTGTAACTCCGGCTCAAGGGAACCCAACACCCCTTTCTGGTCTCCATGAACTCCTGATTTAACTTCAGATACGACAATAGCATCATCTCGAAAATTTTGATGTGTCATGCTTTTGCTCACACTCAGTTCACAATTATTATTTTTTTTTAAGATTTATTTATTATTATAAATAAGTACACTGTAGCTGTCTTCAGACTCACCTGAAGAGGGCATCAGATCTCATTATGGGTGGTTGTGAGCCACCATGTGGTTGCTGGGGTTTGAACTCAGGACCTTCAGAAGAGCAGTCGATGCTCTTAACTATTGAGCCATCTCACCAGCCCCCTCAGTTCACAGTTATTGATGCTCAAATACATACTTGGTACTTTCGAAGCTGCAGTTCCCATTTCTTTCTGGTTGACCCTTACTACTAAAGCACATCTAAGAAAATGTGGGTGTCTTCATTTAGTCTGGCGAATGTTAGGAAACACGCATGCAGCTTTACTTCCAAATCTCCCTCCACCCCAGTCACTTACGATGATGGCCTTTCCACCCTGTCAGACTAAATAATCTCATCTTGAACTGCTTTAAGTCAAACAAATCCAGCATCATCCTTGAGTCCACCCTTTCATTCACACACCCATCTGATCTTATTACCTCTGCTTTAAGTCTGTATCCAAAATCTGACCCCTTCCTCCCACCCCTCCTCCCAACCCTGGTTGGTGCCACTGTCACCTCTTCCTGAATTACCGCCACAGTCTCCTAACTGCCCCCTGCCTCATCTTTCTTTTCAGAACCCCCCTCCCTACCTCCCTCTTCTCCTTGCTTAAGATGCTGCTTCTCCGCTTCCGTTTGACAACCCATCGTGATCCTGTTTCTCCCCCAGGCAGTAGACATGGCTATCTCTGTCAGTGCACACAGATGTCCCCTAAAAGAAGCCTTCCCTGGGCACCCCCTCGTGCCATCTCTCCCCCTTTATCACTTAACACATCACACCTGACTTATGTATGCCCTGCTATGTTTGTTCTGCCTTGATGTCGTCAGAATGCTCGCTTCATGAGGGTAGAAATTTAGTTTTGTTAGCTATTAACTTCCTAGCTCTTAGAAGAGATCCTGGTGCTTCATAAGTACTTGAAAGAACAATTAGGCACTGTAGTGAGCTATACCCTACCTGCAGAGAAATAATAGACCCAGTCCTAAACTCAGAGGGTTTATTGTACTTACAGGGAAGATAATTATTTAGCTGTTAAGCAATTAATTATACAGTTTTTAATGGCGATCATAAAGACCAAGATGTCATTAATTGGCGGTGCTAGCCAAAGGTCTTGGTGGATTGGGAGACAGATTATTATATACTTATGAACACGGAGTCATGAGCCAGAACTTCTCAAATCACATCTTTTTTAAACAATGAAAATCTGTAAACAATCAGTTCCATGCAAGTGAGCATCTATAGTTACAGGCACTTTAAATAGGATTATAAAGACTTAGAGGAAGCTGACAAAGCAGGATAGAGGGCCTGGTTGAAAGTAGATATTAAGTAGATAATCCATGTGGCTCTGTTCTTTCTGTCAGTCAAGGTTACTGCAGGTCCCAGGAAAAGAAACTCGATGATAGGGAGACTGGGTCAAGCTAATCACACCGTAGAGGGGGAAATCAAACACTTTCTAGCGCTCTGACACCTTTAAATTCGAGTCCATTGGGAGAGCCCCCACTATAGGTTTCATATATACAGACAAAATTTCTACATAACTACAGTTTCAGCAAAAATCGCACCTCTCCCCAAAGCCTTCTAGTTTTCTTTCCATCCATCTCAAGAATTTGTGCTCTTTGCATATGGTCCCTTAGGTCTGTATCCCAATATGCCTTAATGGTGTCTCTCCTCGGCACAGTCTCTGAAGATAGGACTTGTGTGTTCTCTTAGATCTCAGAGCAGTTTCCCTGTTCCTCACAAGGGTTCAGGAGTGACTGCTCCTAGCATTTTATTTAGCTCATTGCAACCACTTTGAAAAAAGTCCAATGGCAGGCAAACCATTAGGACGGGAACATCCAGCTGCATGAATGCATCTGGTGGACAGATCTTAGTTACGTCTTCTATGTGTGAAGTAGGATTAGAAAAGACTGCCCCCCAAACTAATCCTAGAAATGGATATTTTGAGCTAGAAAAGAAAAAAAAAGAATCTTCAGCTTTTAAAAGAATCAAGCAAGTGTGTAAGAACAGAGGTAATTACTACGAAAAGTTTCCCCTTGCTACTTGGCTGTTAAAAGTTACAATAAAAACCTGCCCAGCATTTGAAGACTTCCACAGATAGCCACATTTACTGTGTCTCATTTTAATCCTAATGATAAACTTACAGTATTATAACCCTGAGGAAAATTGGCAACGCAGTTTTAATAAAATCCACTAGGCAGTATTTCTTTTGGTTTACTTTCAGTCGCCTTAGGCTTTGAGAAAGGCCTTTTTGTTTATCAGTTGCATACATATTAATGAGCTCAGGTTCAAGCTAAGGATAATGATGACCTGGCGGCTGTTGTTCTCATCTACACACAAATCCCCAAATCCAGTACTGAGCCACGAACATCCTCCCCTGCCAATGCCATGGACTTGTCTTTTCTGAGGAATAATTAATAAAACGAGCCATTTGTGCTGCTTAAGGAGAGGAGAAACAACATTACAGTTATTATTAAGGAAAACTTGCATCTGGATTTCAACAATGCCAAGATTAACCATATATCTGCGTCTGTTTTGGATGTACCACTGATTGGCACTGCAGGAAGACAAACATCTCATTTAAACAAGTGTGGGTAAGAATGCAGTGGTAATTTCAGTTGTGTTTTTTAATTTATACTGACATGTGTTTTTATTTACAGATGTCATAGGCTTTGTGTTGGTTCTCATGATCCAGGCTTTTTAGAAGCAGCTGATAATTGATTCTCTATAGAGTCTCCACAGCTGTGATTCAGATTTGTCAGTAAGTGTGCACATTTAGTTAAAAACAGCAATAAATAAAAGTCTTACACCATTCAGACTTTGCTAATCTGAATAGTATAGCCCTTGTAAATACCACTGGGTTTTTGTGAATTTAGAAGTCAAATGCAGTAACCATGACAAGTGTGTGTCTTCCCTAGAGGAAGTATTAAATATTAATTTCTGTTTCTCTTTACAATATTTGAAGATTGGGCATCAGACTCACATGAATGGTAGCCAAGAATTAACTGTGAAAATATAAATTCCTATTTGTTGGAAACTTAGACATGTTGGGTGGTTTTATAACTACTTTTATGACAACCTGATCCTGCATCAAGAGATGTGGTCTCTGGGGAGGAAGTCACTTACCAGGACAGTACGTTCTCTTCAGGGAGGGTCAGAATTTCACCATGCTACCTTTTTTTTTTTCTACTCTCCTTTCCAGTGTATGAATGTGAGTGTGTGTGTGTGTGTGTGTGTGTGTGTGTGTGTTAAACCTGTGTGTATATGTGAGCCTGTGTATATGAGTGTGATTTTATGTGTGTATATGTGTGTGTATGTATGTGTAGTGTGTGTGTAGTATGTGTGTGTGGTATGTGCCTGTGTGTATGAGTGTTTGCCTGTGTGTATATACGTGTGTATATATGTGTGTGTGTTATAAGGGGTATATAGGGTACATATGTGTATGTGCGGTGTGTGTGTGTATGGGTGTGTGTGTGTGTGGTGATTATGTGTGTGTTGTGTATATGTATGTGGTGTTTATGTGTATGTTATGTGTGTGTTATCGGGGGTATGTGAGTGTGCATGTGAAGGATTGAGGTTGAAGTCAGGAATCATCCTTTCTTCTCCCTTATTCATTGAGGCAGAGTCTCTCCTCAGAGGTTACCAGTATGGCTCCTCTTGCTAGCCCGGTTACTTTAAAGCTCTTCTGCTGTGCCTCTTCTGACATTCGAGGCAGACCATGGTGCCCTGGTGGCATTTCCATGAGTTTCTGGTTCCTGAACTCAGGTCCTTACATTTGCACAGCAATCTCTTCAACTGCTGAGCCATCTCCTGGCCTTACCATGTCTTTAACTCTCCACAGTAAGCATGTGTACGTTTTCTTTAAATTTCCACAGTAAGCATGTGTATGCCTTCTTTTTTTCCCATTAATTATTTATTCACTTTACACACTGATTGCAGCCCTACCTCTCTCTTCCCATTCACCCCCTCACATAGCCCCTCTCCCTCCCTCCCATTCTCTTCTGAGGAGGAGGAGCCTCCTCCTGGGTACCAACCCACCCTGGCACTGCAAGTCACTACAGAACTAGGTGCATCTTCTCCTATTGAGCCTTGACAAAGCAGCCCAGTTAGGGAATGGGATCCACAGGCAGGCAATGGAGTCAGGGACAGGCCCTACTTCAGTTGTTGGGGGACCTGCATGAAGATCAATCTGCACATCTGCTACATAGGGAGCTTGTGTATTTTAATTAGGCCCCAAATAAGTAACTCTTATCAACGACTACCACATTTTATTTTTGTATGTTTAAAAACTGCCATTTATCATTCTCATTATCTTTTTATTATAGTTTCGTGTTTTCTCAAGTGTTAGTAATTTTATTCTATGTTAGAAAGTTAGATGCTATTAAAAAAAGCTTTAAGAAATGTCCCTATCACTATGTGCCTAGTTCCTGGCTTTGTACATTTTGGAGTTTCTATTTGTATACCCACTATGCGCTACCTTTTCGGTCATCAGCTAATGTATGAGGTCACTTCTCAGTCCACAGAGTCATTGCTGTATCAGCCACCAAACAAAAGAAGATGAGTGTGGAACATCAAGACTAACTGTGCTTAAAATACTGGATCTTTAGCTACTGCCCCTTGTGTCTATTAAAGAATGCTCCCTTTCCTCTATCCGGGCACTTTTACAAATATTGATCATAAAATAATTTTAGCAAGCAAAATGTCTGTACAGGGCTGGAAAAAGAGCTCAGTGGTTAAGAGCACTTGTTGCTCTTGCAGCCAAACATAAGCTGATGTGACCTGCTAGTCACATACTCACTCAAAGGTAATAAAGAACTCTGTTATCATATTGGCCACTCCTTTGACCTATTGATTGGAGCATACCGCCAGGAACAAAGTTTCTATTTAGAAAAATGCCTTGAGTTGTAAAAGTACTAAGTAAATGTTTGTAGAATAGGTTAGCAAGTAAAAAAATATGTATGTAGGTCTGCGGTAGCTTTTTGGAGATAGTCCTTGGACATTTATTTTCAATTTTTCCATTTTAATGGTTAGCCAGCTTAAAGAGGAAAAATTCTAGGTATTGATAGAATTCCAGATATAACATTTACTGTTTAATATATTGTCCTATCCAATACAACAAGAAAAAGATTAATGATTAAGATTCTTAGATTCTTTCTTTTTAATTTTTTCAGCCAGGGTCCCACTGTGTAGTCCTCACTGGCCTGGGACTCATTATGTAGAATGCAGAGCAGGCTGGAGTGTAACTCTCAGAGATCTATCTGCCTGCCTCTCTTTCCTGAGTGCTGGGATCAAAAGTATGTGCCCCCATGCCTGGGTGTGTGTACTGGCTGGTTTTGTGTGTCAACTTGACACAAGCTGGAATTATCACAGAGAAAGGAGCCTCCCTTGAGAAAATGCCTCCATGAGATCCAGCTGTAAGTCATTTTCTCAATTAGTGATCAAGGGTGGGAGGGCCCATTATGGGTGATGTCTTCCCTGGGTTCTATAAGAATGCAAGCTGAGCAAGCCAGGGGAAACAAGCCAGTAAGTAACATCCCTCCATGGCATCAGCATCAGCTCCGGCTTCCTGACCTGCTTGAGTTCCAGTCCTGACTCCTTTGGTGATGAACAGCAATGTGGAAGTGTAAGCTGAAGAAACTTTTTCCATCCCAACTTGCTTCTTGGTCATGATGTTGTGTGCAGGAGTAGAAACCCTGACTAAGACAGTGTGAGATTAATTTTTGAGGATATTTACCTATGGATAATATGGTCATGGATCCTAAATTCTTAAATGGATTAATTTCAAAACCATAAAAAGTGATCAGGTTAGCAAGATGATATGTCACAAAATAAAATATAAATTAGTAATTTTTCTTTTAGACCCATTAGATAATGTGACAGCAGGTCTTATAAAAATGAAAAATTAACATGTAGAGTAAGTACATTTAATGAAAATTACCAAAAATATAAAGCAGGTTTTTCCAAAGAAGACATCTCTTGTTGATGATAAAAACTCATATGTTAGCATGTCAATTCTTCTTAAATCAACTTATAAATTTAATAACATTTCTTTGTAAAGCATACTGAATTTTGTCAGGATCATCTTACTCTAAGGACATCAATGAACAATAAGCACATGTTTCACACTCACAGGACAGTCACCATCATCCAAACACACCCTTCAAAAGAGAGCTGAGTACGGATGAGTGTTTTACTTGACACATTTGTAGTGTTTGTGCAACAAAAGAAACAACAAAAATTAAAAGAAAAGATGGGTTGCGCATTATGGGCTGGGCACTGTATAATTTACAAAGCAGTGGTTCTCAACCTTCAGGTCCCAACTCCTTTAGGTGGAGTCAAATGACCTTTTTACAGGGGTCGAATATCAGATATTCTGCATGTCATATATTTATGTTGCAATTCATAACAGCAGCAAAAGTACAGTTATGAAATAGCAATGAAAGTAATTTTATGGTTAAGGGGGTTACCACAACATGAGGAACTGTATTCAATTATCACATGAGTTAACATATGAGTTAGGAAGGTTTATAATCACTGCTATAGAGGCAAAAAACAAACAAGCAAATGGACAGACCAAAAAAAAAAAAATAATAACCAGGTGGTGGCCATTGTTGTAAAGTCTGGTGGGAGAGGGGCTCACAGACACGGACCACTGTAACAATGAATGACAGCAACACCTGGAGTCCTACATCCAACTGTACCGGTCTATTTGAGACCACAGCAAATTGCAGCCTGAGCCAAACGGCTGCAGAGCAGAAGTATTCAGAGTCTGTGTCTGTGTTGAACACATAGATATTTTGGTCATTATGTCCTAGACACTGCAGCGAAGCTCTGCTTCCATTCTAGTGGGCACTGCAAATAATGCTCAGGTGACTTCAGGAAGAAGTGAGTTAGTGAGGCCCACGGCTGGGCAGCTCACACAACAGAACTCATCCTCTCCAGGTTCTAGAGGCTGAGTACCGGAGATCAAGGGGTCTGCAATTCGGGTTCTTGTGAGGCTGCGGTCTTTGACTGTCAGGTAGCCATTTTTTGGTTCTTTCTGCCCAGCATCATGCCTCTCACACGTCTGTGAGCTCTTTACTTCACCTGACAACAACACCCTATCGATTGGATTGAGCCAACCCTGACACCAGTCATTAAAGATATGAAGGCCCAGGATGGTACACCTGCTTGTAATTCCAGCACTCGGGAGACAGAGGCAGGAAGATTACCACAATTCAAGGCCAGCCTGGGCTTCATAGTAAGGTCCAGTCTAGCCTGAGCTACAGAGTGAGACTGTAAATCAAAACTGCACACACACATACACAATACCTGAGAGAGAGAGAGAGGGAGCAGGGGGTAGGGGCCAGGGAAGGGAGTGAGGGAGAGAGACACTGGGCCTTTTCTTCATTAGATACCTTTTTTTTTGGTTTTGCTCCATGCTGTTTTCACTTCCAAAAACTTCACTGCCTTTATTGTACACCTAAGTCCTGAAATTATAGATTTCATGATTTGGGGTGATTTTTGTGACTCTCCCGACATTAATAGTACTGGCCTGTGTACGTGCTATATTGTCAGATTTGGTTTTTCTTTCTTTCTTTAAAAAGTTTATTGTTATTGATATGTGTATGGTGTGGACTTTATTCTCCCCTTACACCTTTATATGGGTCCTGGAGACTGAATGTAGGGATTCAGGCTTAGTAGCAAGTGTCTTGACCTCTGAGCCTCCAGTATTTCACCCCTGTTGTCTCCCGGGTCTCCCGGTTAGTGCTCTAGGACTGAGATGAACAATTATCTGTGGGAGCAAGCAGTTAGTAAGGAAAGACACAGACGCCAGGTAGAAGTGATAAGAGAGGGCTTTACTGTAATTCACTCAGTATTTATAGTTAGGCTTGGGAACCAGACCCAGAGGAATTCAACACTTGCCCATATAACATAAACAGGAGAGAATCCATTAACACCAGACCAGAAGGAATTCTTGAAAGGAAGATCCGGTAAACCTTTTAACATAAGTATGAGACTTGCTAAGTCTATGATCTAAGGAGCAGCAGTCAGGACTCCTCCACACAGCAGGTGCTCAACTCCAGCTTGCAGCCTGTCGGGGCTGCTTACAGAACCAAGTCACTCCCAAGCAACAAGGTTGGGGGAAGGAGTCCACACACCCCCTTAGTCTTCTTTCTTCCTTTCACCTCTCAGCAAGCTACACAGTATTATACAGTGTTGCTTTGAGATAGCAAATAATCAATGAAAGCCAAGAAGGAAAAAAAAAAAAAAAAAAAAAAAAAAAAAAAAAAAACCCCAAACTCACTAGCCAACCAACCAAAACCAACCAAACCAAAACCAAATGAAAAGCTGTTAAGGAGGTACAGGCTAGGTTGTATGCTATGTGCAGGTTATTTTCAACAAAATTACAAATGTTTTTAGCATGATCATTTGGGGATAAGGTATAGACTTACACAAGAAGACAAGCTGTCACATACAGTGTAGACTACTTACTGTGATGGATAAAATCTATGCAATTAGTGTCCAGGGGACTTCATGTGCTGAGCCCTAAGTGTCTGACTGAAGTGTTGACTTAGCTTTATTAGTAGTATAAAATGGGAGTGTGATAAAGGAAGGAAAAGAAAGCAAACTTCCCACTCCTGGGACGCTTACAGAATACTGAAACAATGGGCCATTTACCTGTGAACATAGACGTGTGTGTAACAGGAAGTGGGTACCTAGGGCTTGGCTCTGTTTTTCAGCTGCTACAATAACAACAGACTGAGTTGTTTATAAGCAGTGGAAGTGTAGTCTCATGACTGTGGGGTCAAGGAGCAAAGATAGAAGGTTCTGGATTCTTTCTGTTTTTTTTGTGAAGGTGGAAAGGGAAGATGGTTTCCAGGCTTTGTGTAGCCCGTGTGTTTACTGGTGATCAGAAAAACAAACTGATTTTGAAGAAAACCTTTTTGGGATGGAAGATCTTGTGATGCTCCAGGGTCATAATTTATATGCTATAGTTTAGATATGAAGTAGCCCTAAAGGCTCATGTGTTGAAGGATGGAACCCTTGGATGGGACTGGTGGGAGATAGTGGAACATTTAAGAAATGAGACCTAGTGGGGCGGTTTTAGGTCACTGGAGTGTTCTTGAAGGACTATCAATTCTGACTGCTTTTCTTTGGTTCTTGGCCTGAGGTAAGTAGTTTTGCACTGGATTTTACCCTCTGCTACTCTCACCAGAGAACTGAAAGCGATGGCTCAACCGGGGCATGAACTGGAGCCACAAGTCCAAGTAAACCTTCCCTCCAATAAGTTGATTGTCTCAGGTATTATTTGTTACAGTAACAGAAGGACCGACATGCTTTATATACATATTAAAATGTACTATGATTACTTTCTCTGATACTTAATAGTTGTATCAGTTTGTTTTTATTATATATACTGGCTTAAAAGGACCACAGGGAAACAGACTATCTTATGATTTCGCTGTCTCCACTCTTGACAGAGACTTTTATTTTGCAGTAGATACTTTATACCTTTTCTGTGGACTGTAAAGATTATGATAAAGATCATGATAATAATTCCCTTGGTAAAAATTGTTTTTTTTTTCCCAAAGAAAGTATTGAGGGTTTCTTCTTACAGTGACAACCCTTGGTTTAAGGAGTTGGCAGCCCATCTGTTTTTGAGAGGCATACATGCCAACAGTGTTGTGTCCACTCTGTAATGATTTTTTCAAGGGAATTACAGCTTGCTTCTGATCCTGGGATGATAACTATTATTTCTTTATTTCCCTTGAAAGTTTTGACTTCCCAGAATGACGAGTCAGGGGGAAGATCAGAGGATTATTTTCACCATGCCAGTTCATTTTGAGGCAGGGTCTCACTTTCACCATGGCCTTGAACCCATGGTGATTCTTCTGCCCCAGCCTCCGATATGCTAGGAGTAAAGGTGTGAGCCACCACATCTGGCTTAGCATTGTCTGTGTGTTTAGCTCAGTCTCTGAACTCAGATTGTATAATCACATTATCAGCTTATGTTTCTATGATTTTTCAAACCTTTGAGCTTTAGGCAATTTTCATTAGCTTTCTACAGACAGCCTTTACAATAGACACATGGAGGTATAACCTCTGTTGTACAGAAAAGGAGGAGCCCAGAGGTTGGAAATATCTCAGTTGAGGCTTCATAGTAATTTTCTGAAGCCGGTGGTGAGAAACCACATCCTTGATAAGCAGATGATGACAGCTTCAGCTCATAGATTCCTCCCTGCTGTGGAGCAAGCAAAACCTGCTCTGGTTCTAGATAGTAACAACATCTTGATATCACTGCAGTAAGAAGCAAACAGGCCTGCAATTAAACACTAAGAAGGGCAAGACTGGAAACCATGCCTGGTTGGTAGTTGGGTATTTATGCTGCCAGAACACATTCTTTTCTCAGTGGAACTTCACTCTCTTTGGCCAACAGATATCTTTTGCATTAGTAAAAACAAAACAAACAAACAAACAAACAAACCATTATTTTAAGTGAAAGTGCATAAGACAAAGGTGCGTATACAAAGGCCATTTGCTGTTGAGCAGAATCTCATTTGCAAAATGTTTTTCCCATCAAACAAAAATATATTATAATACAATATGGAAGGCAGCTCTGCTTGCCACTATATGACCAATGCAACTAGGGTACAGTGTGGACAAACATAAACAACAAAGGAGAGCTCCTGAGGATTCCATGACTTAACATCACACGAGTTACCATGGAGATGCTTCTCCTTTCTGTGTGCATCTAGGTTGTTTTAATAAAATGCTATTCCTACAAATATTGCTTTAAATTCTGCTTTTTTCCTACCCTATAGTGTATTTATTCATATTTTAAAAGGCTTTTGAAGTAATGCGAGAGGAAATCTGACCAAAATAGTGGCCCAAGGGCGTGAGTATATAATCAACACAAAAGCAACCCAAACTCTCCTAAGCACCAGAGCTTGTCCAGTTTTATTAGTGCATACAATCAAAAGCTTCACCACTAAAATTTTCTCTTATCAGATGGAGGAAAACTAAATTTGACAGTCTCAAGCATTGGTCAAAACAAAGTGGCAAGCTTGTATTGGGCTAGTCTACAGCAATCCTGGCAGCCAATAAACAGAGCTAGAGCAAGCAATTCTGTTCCGGGACTTACACAGCATTCTCAAAGCTGTGTCTGTGGAGACACACGAAAGGATACTTACCACAGACAAATATGCAGCAAATTATTTACATAGCAAAAATCATAATAGTAAAAGTAATTGCAAACAAATTTTCATTAATAGTCAAATTAGAAAAAGGAACAAAATATGGAGTTCTGGTAAGCTACAACATTAACACAGTATATTATGAAACTGAACAACTCTGTGTCTATTGGCATAAGCAGTTTTTTTTGTTTGTTTTTTTTTCGAGAAAGGGTTTCTCTGTGTAGCCTTGGCTGTCCTGGAACTCACTCTGTAGACCAGGCTAGCCTCGAACTCAGAAATCCGCCTCCCTCTGCCTCCTAAGTGCTGGGATTAAAGGCGTGCACTGCCACCACCACCTGGCCATAGGTTTTCAAAGTACAACTTCAAGTAGAGAAAAGGCAAGTTGCAGAATTGTGTAGAGAGAAAGATACTGTGGCTACTTATGTGGATGCTTAAAAAGTCAGAGAGACCTGGAAGCAAACAGACAATTTAATAGTAATGGTTGCATCTAGGGAGGAGGATAAGAGAGAAGGAAAGAGTAGGACTGGAGATACACACATGCACATCCCCCCACACCCCCCCACACCC
>NW_022196905.1:65369279-65409652 GCF_008632895.1 Mastomys coucha | reverse complement strand
ATGCACACACACATACACACAAATACACACATGTACACACGTATACACATACACACATGCATGTGCATGCACACCCATAGATAAAAATAAATATTAAAAAGAAGATTAATTAGGAAGTAGTTTGTAGACTGGCTGGGGGGAACATGAGATTGAGCTTGAGTGAACACCTTTAAAAGCTTAGTCAAAGAGTTTGTAAAAACCAACCGACAGGTTGAAATGGAAGTTCAGAAGAGAATGTGGAAATCGAGGCAAAATTCTTGTAGAAGCTGACTGTATGAGACTTGATAGAAGATAATGGGAAGGAAAGGGTCAAAGGTAAGCCATTCCAGCTTTATTAAGCCTGCTGAGTAAAGGCACAGAGTGTGCGAGGAGAGACAGGGAGAAAGGAGGTTCTTGCAGTATTCAGAATGGGTGAAAGAATGGGATGTGCTCCAGGAACTGAGTGACGGTTAAGGCTGACAGGTGAAAGTGTATGGTGGGTTAAATTGACTGCCATGTTGTGGACGTAGAACCACCTAGGAAGCAAAACCTGAGGCATATCTGTGAGATCCTTAATTGATGGAAAGCCCTGCTTTGACTGGGGACCACATTATTCCCTGAACTTAGTTAGGTCCTGGATTAAATGAAAAGGAGAAAGTAGCACTATTGCACTTGATTTTGGGGCTAACCAACGGGTATCTAGCTGGACTCATGGCCCACTAAATAGAGTAATTCAGGCCTGATGATGGCAACCTAGCCAACTCTCTGGGGATAGGGAAGTCATGGGTCCTAGAGGGGAACCTAATCATGTCACTTGCTGAAACCAGGGCAATTTCTTTTCTTGGTTTTGTTTGCTTGTTTGTTTGTTTTGAGACAGGGTTTCTCTTTGTAATGGCCCTGTGTCTGTCCTGGAACTTGCTTTGTAGACCAGGCTAGTCTTGAACTCACAGAGATCTACCTGCCTCTTCTCCCTGAGTGCTACGATTAAAGATATGTGCCACCATGTCTGGTTTAAGTGTAACTTCTAACTGCATTCGAAGTATTTAAGCTTATGTCCATAGTTAAGTGTAGCTTTCAACCTTCAGCTGGACTATGGTAATAGTTCTTAACCTGTGCTTTGTGACACTTTTGGGGGTTGCATATCAGATACCCTGCATATCAGATATTTACATTACAATTCTTAATAGTCTCAAAATTACAGTTATGAAATAACAACGAAATAATTTATGACTGTGGGGTCACCACAACGCGGGACGTTGTATTAAAAGCATTGTATTACAGCAGGAAGGTTGAGAACCACTGGACTATGCAATACACCTCATAGAATGCTTGAGCTCTTAGGCATTCAGTAAATACTTCTTTTCTTATTATGACTGAAAGTACAGGTGTGGAAGGCAACATCTAGTTCTTTCTCATGTGTTGGTCCTCATACTGTCCATGACTGTCATACCAGGGTGGAAAACCTCTAATGATTCCCAGGGTCATTTTTTCCTGAAGCAATTACAAATGCTTTGCTTCAGGTCTGAAGAACTGATGATACACAGGATGAAAGTACTAAGTGAACCACTTAGAAAGGCAGGTGCTTTCCTGCCCTGGATGGCTTGCTCTATCTCACCCTGCCCCTTCGGATGGACTATGGCAATGGTTCTCAACCTGCGGTTTATGACTCTTTTAGGGCTTGCATATCAGATACCCTGCATATCAGCTATTTATATTATAATCATAACAGTAGCAAAATTACAGTTATACCCTCATCTTTTCCTAGGGGGATCTGATCTTCTACTCCTTGTCTTGTGCATCCTCTGAGTTTCTTGATGATGTTGCATGTTCATCAAATTATTAGACACACGGGACACTCATGTCCTTCCAGCTAAGTGTCCTTGTCATTGTGGTATTCTCAACAGCTGCACAGGATGTTATTGTCTTTCTCCACTTTGGGGACCTTCTCTTCATTTCCACCATGGTTCATGCAAGCCCTTGAATCAAAGATGCTTCACCCACTCACTAGGAATTCTTGATTCCCAGCTCCCCTCTTGGAGCTCTGTTCTTCGCATTAGACTTGTCTATCACACCTGTTGATAGAGTTGTCCCCTTGCGGTCTATTTTTCTATCGTGTTTTCATTTTCTAGCATCTTCTCAAAGCCTAGAACATGCTGTTTTCCATTTAAGTATCACACAAGCTCCTTACTCCATTTGTGTGATTGTATTCGACTCTGGCCACCCTGCCTAGTCCCAGGCTAAGTGGCTGTACAACCTAGGATTTTCACCCTGCCTTTTCCTGTCCTTTCTCATTGGAACCAGAGTGCTGTGAGACCAAGGCCACAGCATCCCTTCACTGCCTGCTCTACCGCTGTATCATTTGGTGCCTACTGATATCTTATAATCCTTCCATTGCTTACTGCTTTGGCTATCTCTTGTCACCCATGGAAGGAAGCTCTTGTGTACTTTTGTATCTCCCTAAGTTTATCATTACATTGTAAAATGGGCATTGTCTCACTTAGAAACGGCCAACCCTCACCTTCCTTCAGAAAATAGGGAACTCAATATATCAGTTATATTCTCTCTCACACCTCTCTTTGTCTCTGTCTGTCCTTTCTCTGTCTCTGTCTGTCTGTCTGTCTCTCTCTCCCTCTCTCTCCCTCTCCTTCCATATACCATACACTACTTTCCACCATCTGTATGTTACCTGTTGTGGTTTCTGAATGTATATTGTATCATGTATATAATAATACAATAATATATGTTATATAGTTGTATATATATAGTTATATATATATGTACATATATGTACACACATACACACACACACACACACATATATAGTTGGTTTTGTACGTATGAAGGAGGCTCATACCTAGAATCCTTTTTGGATCAGTGTTGAAGATTTTGTTGGGGAATGCTCCAGATTTTGTCCTTGCAGGGAATTTTTCCTCAGGTTCCCTGAAGAGGAGTGAGTGTATCTTTTCTTGACTCTTCTAACATCTCTGGGCTGACCCATTTCTGTATGGGCATGATGCTGTTGTTCCTCTGTGTTGCTTCTACTATTTCCAAGTGTGCTCCCTGGAGATGAATGCCCCCTTTGTTAGCTATGTCTATGTGGCCTCTGCGTCATCCACTGCAGAATTCCAGCAGGAGCTCCGTGTGTGTGGGGCAAGGTGTAGGTGATGAGTCAGGGTAATGAGTGGCCTGGATGGGCCTTCACTGTGGGCTGGCCTTGTGCAATCTGTGTGCTTCAGGCTAAGTCTTTGCTCCTGCATCATGACCTGTGCTGGTTGGTTTGTGTCAAATTGACACAAATCTAGATGTATCTAAGAAGAGGGAACCTCAACCAAGGAGTTGGCTCTATCCGATGGGTGTGGCCATATCTGTGGGACAATTTCTTAATTGCTGGTTGATATGGAAGAGCCCAGCTCCCTGACGGCAGTGCTATCTCTGAGCTGATGGTCATCTTAGGTGCTGTAAGGAAGCAGCCTGAGCAAGCCATAAGAGCAAGCCAGTAAGCAGCACTTCTCCATGTACCAGTCTTGAAGTGAGTTCTAGGCTTGACTTTCTGGGACGCTGAGACTACAAGCTACAAGATGAAATCAAACCTTTCCTCCCCAAGCTGCTTTTGTTCATGATGTCTTATCACAATAGAAAACTAGCTAAGAACATTTCCTAAAAATGTCTTATCCTCTACATCTGAGCCAGTGGCATCACCATGTTCCTGTATAAACCACTGTACTGGGTTTTATAGAGTCCTGACCACTTACTAAGACCTGACTGTTTCATCAGTGAAGGAGCCAGTGTGGCTCAATGATCTCTTGGGAATGGAAGTCAGGATGTGGAGTCTGGGATGAATGTAGTTTTAAAACAACTTCTATACATGTAAGAAGAAGATCAATGACCAATATTAGAGATCAAGTTGAGAGTCTGTAGCAAGAATTACTGATGCAAATAATCTACTTATCTGTACGCAGCTACCAGATTGACCTTTGTAAAGATCATGTTAGATGACGTCATTCTCTTCCTTAAAATCTTCAAAGATTCCTTATTTCCTTTGGGAAGAAAAATGAGCCCTATCACAACAAAGTATCCGTACTTTCACATCCTGTTCTTCAGGACCTCTCTGGGTGTGGAAATTAGATCAGACTAATTTCTATGATCCAGGTAGGTCTTCTTACACCTTTTAGTTATGAGTGCCTGTTTCCACTTGAAAACCCTTACCTAGGTGTGCCCCTCATTTTCCATTTGCCTTCACTGTTCCTCTGTTGATCCCATGACCTACTGATGAATGAGGGAGGTTTGAAACAACTTGACAATGGTCAGATAAGATGTGTGTGTGTGTGTGTGTGTGTGTGTGTGTGTGTGTGTGTTACATTTTAGTACCTAGGTATAAACTATCCTTTAAAAATATTACATTTACTAATTTGTTCTATTTGGGGAATTTCTTTAGGCTTCTCTATATATACTATTTTGTCATTTCCAAATAAGAGAGTTTTATTCCTCTTCATTATTGTTAGAGTGTCTTTTCTTTCTTTGCCCCATCATTACAAGTTCTAGGAGCTCTAGTATGATATACAGTAATGTTAGAATGCCGTCAACTTTGCTTTTGATACAGGGGTAAATGTTCAGTCTTCCATGAAGCAATTCATCAGAATGAGCCATGGGCCATTTTCCATTCTGCACACTTCTAGACATTGACTGATCCTACTTTTGCTATGATTTTGTTTTAAAATTGTTAGTAATATACTAATTGTACAGTGTCTTACGCCTTTCCCGTCCCAGCTGGACATAAGGAGGCAAACACCGAGCTCCTCCCCATGCAGTTTTATTAGGATCCTTGTAATCTTGCTTGTTACATCTTACTTATTTCTACTTACATTTTATTAGTTACATCTTGCTTCTTACATCTTACTTATTACTATTTCTACTTACTCCTATTCCTATTCTTAGTTCTATTCCTACATCTTACTTCTATCCTTACATACTTACTCCTATCTATCATACTTACTCTTCTATCCTATCACCAGCCCTAATTCTACATACTTACTTACTATCTGTACATACTTACTCTTCTAAATCTACATCTTACCTCTAACCCATCACCAGCCCTAATTCTACATACTTACTCCTATCTCCACATACTCTCTCTCTCTCCAGTCTCTCTTACATACTTACTTACTCTCTCCAGTCTCTCTCCAGCCTCTAGCCCTTGTGGGTTAAATACTTTCCCAGGTCCCAATTAGCATCAGCTACGCGGCAAAGCATAATAGGCTGCAGGAATTCATGCCAGCTTGCATCACAAACTAGAGGCACTCAGCTTCTCCAACTAAGGGCTTGATTATCAATGCTCTCTGCTCTGACCGGAAACCAGGTGTTCAAAATATATGTACATAGGGTGGCAGCTGCGGCTCCCCACAGTACAGAATATCATGTATCATGACATTTTATACTTGCACATACATGTATTTTTTGATCATATTTACTCACCTGTACCTTCCTTTTATACCCAGCTTTTTCAGAGATGTTTATCAAGGATGTTGAATTTTTAAAATGCCTCCTGTGCATCTCCTGAGATGATCATATGGCTTTTGTTGATATGATTGGTGTGATATACATTTTCATTGGTTTTAAACTGCTTCTCTGTTTATCAATGGTACTGGCCTGGCCTGTTCTTTATATGTTGTGTTCTTTTTTTTTTTTAAAGATTTATTTATTTATTATATGTAACTACACTGTAGCTGTCTTCAGACAATCCAGAAGAGGGTGTCAGATCTCATTATGAATGGCTGTGAGACACCATGTGGTTGCTGGGATTTGAACTCAGGACCTTCAGAAGAGCAGTCAGTGCTCTTAACCACTGAGCCATCTCACCCAGCCCCAGTGTCCTTTTTTTTCACATTTATTACATATATCTGTCACCAAAAATAAAAAAAAAAAATCACACACACACAAAATAACAGAAAGGTAGGCTTACATTAGTTTAGGACGTTAATTGTGTTCAAACACATTTTTCATCTTCTTAGATGTTGTGTTCTTATCTGATTTGGGTAACTAGGTAATTCTAGCCATCTAGAAAGTGTTTGGAAAAATTCCTTTCTCTTTTGTTTTTGAATAACTTAAAGAAACCTGACACTAATTCTTCAATAAAGGATTGATCTTATTCACTTGCTCTAGGCTTTTCTCTGATGGGAGTCTTTTTATTATTGATTACATATCAGCACTGAATAGTGATATGTTTAGGTTTTCTGCTTCTTCATGACTTAATCTTGATAAAATGTGTGCATCTATGGATTTTCCATAGCTTCTAGGCTATCATATTTGTTACTGTATATTTTTTGTGATAATCAGTTAGATCTTTTGCATTTCTGTAATATCAGTTGTAATGTTTCCTTTTTATCTTTGATTTTGTTCATTAGATTTATTCATCCTTTTTGCTTATCAACTCAGCTTCTTTTTTCCGAAGAACAAACTCCTTTGATGTCTTCTGTAACTTTTAGTCTCTATTTCTTTTCTTTTGGTTTTGGTCTTGATTATTTCTTTCCTTTTATTAATTTTGAATTTGTCTTGTACTTGTTTGTCTAGCTCCTTGGGAACCGTGAGAGGGGTGAGGAATTCCTTTAGAGCGGTAGTCTCAGGCTTCCCAGTGCTGCCTCGTGCTGTGCGATATCCAGCCATAAAACGATGCTTGTTGCTATGTCATAACTGTAAGATTGCTACAGTTATGAATCATAATTTAAATATCTGTGTTTTCTGATGGTCTTAAGTGGCTCCTGTGAAAGGGTCATTGTAACCCCCAAAGAGGTCACAGTCCACAGGTTGAGAACCTTTGTAATGAAAAGTTGTTCACTGAAGGACTTCCTGTCTCTCTGATATGCACTGACTGCACAAGCTTTGCCTTTCATTTTCCCTTCTCTGTATCCCACAGAACTTGGGATGCTGTGCAGCTCTTTTGTTTCAAGAAAAATGAAAATTTCCTATTACATTTTTTTCATTCAGCTCTTGGCTGTCCAAAAGTAAGTTGTTTGTTTTCTATATATTTATATAGCTTCCAATGTTTTTCTTGTAACTGATTTCTACTTTAAGTGCACTGAAGTCCATTAAGGTACTTAATATGATTTGTTATGGTTTGGTTTGTGACTTGTCTTGGAAAATGTGTATTCAGCAGCTTTTGGACAGAAAGTTCCATAGAAATCTATCTGGTCCTTTTGTTCTGGGGTATGGTTTCTTTTATTTATTTTTTAAGTGTTTTCACTTTATTTTTGTTGTTTTAAAGAATTATTTATTTACTTTATGTATATGAGTACATCGTTGCTGTCTTCAGACACACCAGAAGAGGGCATCAGATCCCATTACAGATGGTTGTGAGTCACCATGTGGTTGCTGGGAACTGAACTCAGGACCTCTGGAAAAGCAATCAGTGCTCTTAACCACTGACCCATGTCTCCAGCCCGTGTTTTCACTTTAAAAATTAATTTAGTCTTAGGCCATTTCATATGTGTATCTACTACATTCTGGTCACACTCACCCTCACACCATCTCTGACACCTTTCCCATCCCCAACAGTCCTCCTAACAACAAGTAACTCATGATCATATCTTTCTGGTTTTGCTTTATAGCCACGGTGTTTAAACCAAAGCTATCCATATGGGCATAAGTAGGGAGCACCGACAACTCGGCTGTGACTATACCACTAAGGACAAAGACTCCCCATCTTCTAGCAGCAATCAGTTGCCAATAGCTCCTTGGCAGCTGAGGGTCCCTACGAGGCCCAGCCCCACCCATAACTGAATGTTGACTGGTCCAGTCTTGCGCAGGCCCTGTGCAACACCATATCATGGCCAGAAGACAGCATTTTACAACCCTCTTCTCTACTGTCTACCTCTTGCATTCTTCCTGCCCCCTCTTCTGTGATGTTTCCTGATATTTGAAAGGGTGATTTGGATGTCCAGTTAAAGTCTGGGCACTCAACAGTCATGGATTCCCAGCACCTTAACCAGCCATGGGTCTTTGCATTAACCGCTGTTCACTGAAAAGAGAAGTTTCCTTGAGAATATGAGAGTAGAACCACTCTATCATTTTAGGAGGCTGTTTAACAACATGCCCACATAGCAAAACAGAATCGGTAGGTTTACCCTTGGGCTCTACAGTCTTTCCAGACACGGGCTTATGGACAGATCCACAGTGCCAGGCATGAGCTCCTTTCCTATAGAGTGAGCTTCGTATCCTATCAGAATGAAGGTGGTTACATCCAGAACAATCATTTGTACCAGTGGGCCTGGGAAATTGGTACTGTATCAGATAAGGCCCATAGGTAGGGATGACGGTTGATAACTTTCCTTCCTCAGCTGCTCCCATATCGACTTCTATTCCGTGAAAGCTGAGAGCAGGGAGGGAACTTCTAGCTCAGCTTCGCCGAAGTCTCTCTGTGTCAAAATCCAAAGTATGTATTATCTTCAGCTGAAAGATTTTGCTGTCTAGCTCTTGTGATGGACAAAAAAGAGTGGTAATAAACTTTTGTTTTGGGGGCCTCCTTGACCAATTGCTCAGAGGGAAGTAATCCAAACCTGGCATTGCTGCTTCCATTTAATAACATATTCAATAACTCTCAAACTCTTTACGCTGTGTATTAAGAACCAAGGCTGCAGTGAAGCTTCACAAAGTGACCGGGCTGCCAGAAGCATCTCACATTCATGACGCTTTGGATTTTGAACTAACTTGGTCACACTGAGAATCTTTTCAGTGTTACCAAAAATTTTGTGACCCCCAACATTCAGTTGTGTTATCCTCAAGTGGCGTAGGGGACCTATGATTTAAAATGCCTTTTCGTGCCTAGACTTGAAGTGCCAGGGTCAGGGGGATACCTGTATTTGGGACTCTACCTGCTCAGAATAGAAGATGGTGGGGGCGGGGGCAGGGGGAGTGGAGGAAGGAAGGTGGGAGGGGTGACCAGAAAGGGGTCAGTGAGTGGGATGTAAAGTGAATAAGTAAAAAAAAAATTTCTTTAAAAATAAAATGCAATTTGATATTTTTTCATTTACTAATATGTAGATCTACACATACCATTATTGTATATGTAGATGCATACATCTTCTTACTGTATATACCTAACAATAAACTGACATGTTTATTAAGCAGAATTTTAGATTTTATGCCAAATCTGAGGTTTTGAGTGTTTTTTGGGGAGCAATGTAAGAGCTGGTATATTTGAATGTTTTCATTGTATAGTTTATTTTGAAAAATGATATTCAACAATACTTCATGGAACATGAAAAAAAAATAAAATGCTTCTTCAATGAGGGATAAAAGCCACACTTATCGGCAGGCATAAGGATACATATTTAGAATGTAGTTAGAAATTATATTGACTTAAGAAATGTCAGTAGTAGTTTCTTCTCTAGCGTCTATGACTTATCTAGCCCTGGCTTGTTGTTCTACAGTACCTGCCTAGTGAGTGGGCTTTAAGCACAATTAGATAGTTGTTGGTTACCCCAAGATAAAAGCACCACTATTGTCTCATCTGCTATGCCTAGCTGGGCCTGTCCTTGTGGTCTATAGGCTCCGCAGCTGTAGTGCTGATTACTTGCCTCCATTGGCAGCTTGTACAGCACCTTTGGAGACTGTGAGAGTTAAAGTTAGGGTCCAGGGTAAATTTTACCTTCACTATGTCTTTGTTGATCACTGGTTTAAGGATGCAATTTAATGCCGCTACTTCTCTGTGGCTTGTCATGGATTGTCTATTACATTACAGTTATCATTGTATACTCTTGTTCTTTTGTATACAACTGCTATGGTTATGTTGTGTGTATTGGTTATTGTTTTGCATAAAACTATTATTGTATTGTCTCTGACTCCAGTTATATCACTCCGCTTCTTGTTAAGTACCTCATCACAACAATGAGTAAAGTAGCTAACACAACTCCTATGGGTACTTTTTTGTTATAATTTTAATTCAACCCAGTATATTTTGGAGATCAAGAATTTGATCTTTAAAAATTGTTTCCATTTCTTAATTTTCTCAACGTATTGAAACATTTTTCAACATTTGCTTCAAACTCATTGAGTTTCCTTAAAACCATTACTTTAAATTCTCTTTTTGAGTATTCCCTCATATTGCATATTATCTGGTTAGTTTCCAACACCTTAGTAAGTGAGGTCAAGGTTCTTGCTTGCCTAGCCTTTGTCTGAGCCTGAAGGATTGGGTACCGTAGTCTTTCTAACTTAGCTCTGTGCTAAGCATGGGTTTGTTGGCCTGTGTGGTCAGGAAGAATGAGAAGAATACTTAGAAAGAGTCACCTGTTGCCATAGCAACCCTCTGGGGCCAGGGTGCGTGTAGATACTGTGCTTATAGTTACCTGCTTGTGATCTGACACTACAGATCTGCCTTGCTCCGGGGAACAGTTAGTTACCATAGGTGGAGCTGCTTCAGTTCCTGTTTGACCTACGTCAATGCCACAAGTGCTACCAATCTGTACCACACTCAGGGCCTACAACACTTCAGGACCAGAACAATAACACCCACATGCACACATGCAAGTCTATAGAAATAGAACCTGCTAAGCCCATTGTTGTTTGTAGTTACATGGTTCCAAGGCTGATCACTCTGCACTGGGTAGCCAATAAGAGTGCTCATCCCCGGGAGAGGACAATTCTCCTTCTCCCATCAGCCAACAGTTGCCTGTAGTTTGTCTTGGGGGGTGGTGCACCACCAGAATCTCCCCCTTCCCTGTTAACTTGTCCACTGATACTGCTATTGTTCAGCCTTGTTTGCACAGGCATTTCTAGGAAAGACTAGCTCACATCAGATTTTCTGGTATTCTGGTTCTTATTATATGTAAGTACACTGTAGCTGTCTTCAGACACACCAGAAGAGGGCATCAGATCTCATTACAGATGAGCCACCATGTGGTTACTGGGATTTGAACTCAGGACCTCTGGAAGAGCAGTCAATGCTCTTAACCACTGAGCCACTCTCTCCAGGCAGGTATTCTGGTTCTTAAAATTGTTCCTCTTCCTCTTCCGTGATGTCCTCTGAGTCAAAGGTACAGGAGCTGTGATTTATACGGAGCCCTTGGGGTTGGTCTCTCCACTATGCGTTGTGTCCAGTTACATACACATAAAATTTTAAAACTTTCTAGAATATGCTAAATATTGTGCTCAATAGTTTTGGATAAGCTTTCCCAAAGAGCTCACGTTGCCAAGGGACCAGGCACTTTGTCCTGTGTATTAAGAGGTAGACACAAAGAATTGTGGGAACAAAAATGTGTGATAAATTCTTCTCTCAAGAATTACTGAAGTCATCACAGAGGGGGATGGGGAATTGGTTTTTGACTGGTGAATATGATTCCTTGGGGGAAAGCAATAAAGAATCCCTGTTACAGAGGATGGGAGAGGTAACTCAGTCATTAAGGGCACATTTGCTCTTGCAGAGGACCTGAGTTCAGGCTGGAAGCTCACAATGGTCTGTGACTTTAGTTCCAAGAGATTTTATACCCATTTCTGACCTCTGCATGCTCCTACATATGGTGCACATACACACACTCAAACATACACACACACACACACACACACTCTCACACACAATCAATATTAAAATAGAATCTGTTATGGGAGCAGCATGATCATGAAGGTAAATGTGCCTCCTCAGTACACTGTCAGATGTACAATATAGAGGAATGACCAAGGCTAACCAAGGGTCCTAGATTTTAGAGACCTTAACTTGATTTCTTTCCAGAGAGATTAATTCTATAGATGACAGGACATTCCTAAGACGGAATTTCTGCATCACCGTTATCTTTGTGTGTGTGTGCTTAGTGTGTATATGTGTACATGTGTGTGCACAGGGGGTACAGGTGCACGCATGTGTGGAGGCCAGAGACTGACCAACTGGGTGTCTTCCTCAGTTACTTTCTGCTCATGGAGTCTGGATCTTGCCGATTCAGCTAGTCTGGCTGACCAGAGAGCCCCAGGGAGCCTCCTGTCTCTGCCTGGCCAGCACTGGCATTGAAGGCAAGCATCAACACACACAGCATTATGTGGGCTCTGGGGATGCAACTCAGGTTCTATGGTTGTGTGGAAATCACATTACAACTGAGCCATCTGCTGGCCTAACTTCACCTCTCTTTAAATTTCCTCTCATGTTTGTGAACATAGAATATATTTTGTAGTGATTCTTTTGGCCTTCCAGTAAATGACCTATGGGTACATTTAAGGAGAAAGTATTCTTGTTGGCTTTACAGTTTAGACTAGTACAAAACCGTGTAGTAAGTTCTAGATGCTATTATGCACATTTTCAAACCGCAACAGAAAAGTCTTGGCCATTAACATTCTGTTTTATTATGTCTGTGTATATGTGTGTTTGCATGTGTATGTTGATATGTATGTGTATATGTATGTGTGTCCATACATGTGGAAGCCAAAGGTCGATGTTAGGTGTCTTCCTTGATCCCCCTTCACTTTATATTTTGAAGCAGAGTCTTTCTTCAGAACCCGGAGTTTGGTAATTTGGCCAGTCTAGCTAGCCATTTGCTAGGGGACCCTAACCTCCCTGTTCTGGGAACACAGGCAGGCTGCTAAGCCTGCCTGGTATTTTGTTTTCTTTTTTCTTTTTATTAGATATTTTCTTTATTTATATGTCATATGATATCTCCTTTCCAAGTTTCCCCTCCGAAAAAATAAAAATAAAATAAAATAAACAAAAACAAAACCAAACCCCTGTTCCCTTCCTCCTCCCCCTGCTCACCAACCCACCCTCTCCTGCTTCCTTGCCCTGGCATTCCCATACACTGGGGCACAGAACCTTCACAGGGCCAAGGGCCTCTCCTCCCATTGATGACCAACTAGGCCATCCTCTGCTACATATGCTGCTGGAGCTATGGGTTTCAGGAGTCTAACCCAGGTCGTCATGCTAATGTGGCAAGTTCTTTACCTATTTACTGAGTCCCGCCCCCAGACTCTCCTCTCCTCTCCCCTCCCCCCTCCTCCTCTTCACCCTCCCCTCCACTAAACATATCCCTGGCTTTTCTCTTTCTTTTTATAAAGCACAACAGGCTGCGTCTGTCTAGGCTCATGGAGTCTCAGCATCGCTGTTGTAGTGATTATATATGTAAGCACAGAAATTCTTCTCATTAATAGTACTTTTGTCTTCTCAGATATTAAACTAACCATGAAGACAAACATCATCAATACGTGGCACTCCTTTGTAAATATTCCCAATGTAATTGTACCAGCTATTGAAAAGGAAATCCGACGGATGGAAAACGGAGCCTGCAGGTGAGTCTATGCATCTTCTCATGCATTCTTAATACAAGCGGAAATTCTTAGTAACTTATCTAGGCTTTTTTCAATCATATAATTTGTAACTTTAAAATGTATAACCTATATGATTTAATGAATTTATTTATACTTTGGAACAGTATAATTTGTTCATCACATGAAATTATGGTGTGTGGTTTTTGGAAATATCTATTAAGCGACTCTGACAAATACTTCTTTACTTACAAGTAGAATGTTTCCCCCATGGGAAATATAAAATCTAAACAGATGACATTGCTATACATAAGTGTGAAAAATTATATAGAATATGGAATCTAATAATATATTGTAATAGTGTAATTTAAAATAGTTACCCATAAATGAATAGTGTGTATATGTATATGTGCATATGCACATGCCTCTGTGTGTGTGTGTGTGTGTGTGTGTGTGTGTGTGTGTGTAATAGAATTTTCTTTTAATGGAGGGAAATGACAGAAATCAACAGTTCATTCACATGTATTAAATGACCCAAAATTAGATGTTGACTTTCTATCGGACAAACATTGAACATCAAACAATAGTGATGAGTGAGATCTAGAAAGTGTGTCCGAATCTTCGCTAGGCATACATTCTATAGAACAATATGGTCCTACCTCACTCTATACATGTGCTGTGGATTAGTCTGAAAAGGGATAGAAAGTGATGGGGTGAGTGCTCACCTTGATGAGAAGTGGTACTCCTCTGAGCTGGTTAAAACATGAATCCCACTCACTTCTGCTTCCCTTCGGATGGCAGCTCATTTTCTGATGATGATCATGGCTCTCTGTCTGAAGAATCAGAGAATGAGGACTCTCTCTTTAGAAGCCACTCATACAGAAGGCGAGGACCATCACAGAGGTGAGCAGGGGCATCAACCCTCCAGAATGTGTCTTTTAAACATCACTCGAATGGAAAACCTTCTGTTCCTTTTAGAGAGTGGGCTTGACAAATGCTCTTGCCATTGAAATTCCATGCAAGCAAGATCTCACAAGTCCCTTACTATCTCTGTTCCTTACCTTTGCCTTCTCTTGAAAAACTACAAGTGTCTATTCTTCGTGGCTACAGAGTTCCCAGTCATAACTATGCTCCATTATGCTCCCTGAGACTAATGTCTGTTTCTCAGAAACTTTGCGGCCCAATACCTCTATTTGAGGTGAGCCTTCAGGAATAAGGGTCCAAGACAGCAAGATGCTGAGCATGATGACTGGAGATGGGAAGTAAAGATGAGAAACAAAGAAGACAAAAGCAGTAACTGGGACCAGACTATGCCAAGCAAGTTTATCAAGAAGTATAACATTATATATGCTATTTGTAGGAGGAAACTAGCCAACGTCAGTAGAGAGCTAAATCAGACAGCAAAGAGAATATAGGATACCCTAGGTCCTGCCTTAGGGCTGATAACCATAGCCCAGGGAGACGTTGGGTCCTCAGAAACCACAACCATGACTCTTTCAAGGCATTGGCTCCAGGCTCTGACTGACCTTGCCATGTCTGTTCCTGGACAAGGACACAGAATGAAGTTCCATTTGTCTTTTCATCAGAGCCTCTTAGAAAGTCTTGGGTGTGTTTGGCTCACCACACTCCGTTGATCCCTTGCTTTTCTTGAAGGCACCCTTCAGGGTTCTGAAATTACTACATATGACAGGGTGGGCTATTATTCTCTAAACTGCCATATCCAGTAAAGCCCATTCCCAGGAGATATAGTGTGGGATTAGGAGAGGGAAGCGTAATACCTACAAGGATAAAGAAAGCAGTCACACTCAACTATGGAGCCTGGAGGGCATTAAAGGAGCACAGCATGTGGAGGATCAGGGTTTCCAATCCTATGCAATGTATTTTCATTTCTGTTATCTTACCCTCTCTTCTTGCTTCTTTCCACTGACTAATTCTCGCTTTTTACTCTACATTTTTAAAACTCTTCTTTCCCATCTTTTTGTCTTCTCTGACTATCTGAGGTCAGTGGTTTCCTCAAGGCCAAGGATAATGCTAATGTGGTTTTAGTATGAACCTTGACCCATAAGCCTTTACTAACCATTTTGGTTCAATGCACTTCTTTCTGTGAAGCAGTGCTTCACAGAGGTTTTGTAGTTTTTTTTAAAGATTTATTTATTTTTATGTATGTGAGTACACTGTAGTTGTACAGATGGTTGTGAGCCTTCATGTGGTTGTTGGGAATTGAATTTTTAGGACCTCTGCTCGCTCCAGTCAGCCCCACTCGCTCTGGTCAATTCCACTTGCTCAGTTCCTGTTTGCTCTGGTCCAAAGATTTATTTATTATTATACATAAGTACACTGTAGCTGACTTCAAACGCACCAGAAGAGGGTGTCAGAACTCATTACGGGGTGGTTGTGGTTGCTGGGATTTGAACTCATGAACTTCGGAAGAGCAGTCAGTGAGTGCTCTTACCCACTGAGCCATCTCTCCAGCCCAAGGTTTTGTATTTTTAAGATAGTCATCTGGGCAATGTTATGTAGTGAACAGAAAGCTGCAAGTTGTCTGTCTTTTAAAAACAATTTGTTTACCGTGAACATGGTGGCCATTGTGATCTCCTGTATGTTTTTCCTTTTCCAGGGAGCAGCACTTGCCAGGTACTATGGCTCTTTTCAATGTTAACAACAGCAGCAACAAAGACCAGTAAGTACATCTACAGAAGAAAATTAAAGCAAGTGAAAAAGCTTGCAGGATCTCAAGTAGAGATATAGCTAATACTTAGCACGTGAAATAATTTAACAGAGACGACATTCTATTATTTTGCTAATTTATATCTTGAAAATGTACCTGCCCCTATTCAAAGTAATACGTATATATTTTTATTCATCTACTTGGATATATGTTTTTTAAAAAGGTCTATGTCATATACGCAATTGCCTTTCCTTAGGACAACAAAAGTCATGAAACCCTGAACTATGGACCTTGGGCCACATTCTCCAGGAGGCAGCCTCTGACATAGAGGTCTGGGTGCCCTTTGGAGTTACGGGTGGTAGAACTGGGCAAAGGGAGATGTTGAATTGAATGTCAGAGTACAGGCTAGATCGCATGGGAATTCTGAGACACGGGTCTGCTTTCAAGCTGCTGTCATGCTCAGGTAACAGAGCTGGGCCTCGACAGTCACACACAGACAGCCAGTAAGAGCAGCTCTAGCAAGCTGGGAGATAAATTTTAAAGTGCTGATTTCCATCATCTGGGCCTTCCTTCCAAGGGATAGGAGAAAGTGAGTGGTGGTAACCAAGTCTTGGTGTGTGGAGAGTAAGTGCCTGAAAGCCATGCATTGGTGTATCCTTGCTGCCCACCTGTGCCCTGCTCAGACCCACTCAGGAAATTATGGGGCTGCTCCCTCTAAGGGTTTGGGGTGTTCTTTCGTCCCAGGGAAATGTATAAGAGGATGGTCAGTGGAATGTAGAAAGGTCTCTGACAACTTTAGAGGCTTTTGAGGTTTACACAGAAAGTCCTTATCTGCTTTTATTCATTGTACAGTCCCCTCACCATTGTGCAGAACTTCTTCTGGTCTAGGAAAATGCAGACATGTATCTGGGCATCATGTTTTCCTTTAGACATGGTTACTAGACTTGTCCATGCATTATCAAAGACAGGCTGGGGAAATTCCGAAGGCTACCATAATGTGATCCTCAACCTTCCTAACACTGCAGCCCTTTCATACAATTCCTCATGTTGTGATCCCAACCATAAAACTATTTTCATTGTTACCTCATAATTTTGCTGCTGTTACAAATTGCAAATATCTGATGTGCAAGATGTCTGATATGCAACCCCCTGTGAAAGGGTCCTGTGACCCCCCAAAGGGGGTATGACCCACATGTTGTGAACCACTGCCATAATTGATCATGTGCCTATCAGATAGTTTTCTATTTTTTTATTGCATAACAGCTTCTTCGCTTACTCAGTTCTTGGAATGAGGAGTACAAAGTGTCCAGAGGATAGTCGGAGAGTAATGTTTAATAGGACTGTAACTGTGCCCTTTGCATAGACCCTCCTTCATGAATTGAGAATCTTTAGAACCACAAAACCTAGATGTACAGGGATGAGAAGTGTACTTTTCGTATGTAAAGTATCCCTGATTAAATACCTTGGTTCCTAGACCTGTGTATTCTATTTGTGTATAGGCATAGAGCACCACCTAATGACCATTCATGTACGTATACATGTATACATACATCCCGAATCATAGTCACTAATCTTCAAGGAATCTGCACTCTCTGGCAGCATTTCAGTGTCTTCTGAAGCTCACTCCATACCTGTAACATGTCAGAAACTTCTGAGTGGAGCAACATACGATACGACTATCAGATTTCAAACTCAGTATCTGGGCTGGCTAGTGTATGTCAACTTGACACAAGCTACAGTCATTAGGGAGCTTCAGATGAAAAAAAAATTCCTCCATTAGATTGGCCTGTAGGTACATCTGTAGGGTATTTTTGTAATTAGTGATTGATGAGTAAGGGTCCAGCCCATTGTGAGTGGTGCCATTACTGGGATGATGGTCCTGTGTTCTACAAGGGAGCAAGCTGATGCAGCCATGATGAGCAAGCTAGTGAACATCACACCTCCATGGCCTCAGCATCAGCTTCTGCCTCCAGGTTCCTGCCCTGACTTCCTTTGGTGATGAACACAATATGGAAGTATAAGATGAATAAAACCCTTTTCTCCCAATCTTGTTTTTGGCCATGGTCTTTTGTCATAACAATAGCAACCCTAACTAAGAGAGTATCCAATGCCACATTTCTTTTGCTACAAAGTAGACTCAAAATGATGCTGAATAGCCTTCTATTATAGGTAGGTCATACTTTAGAAATCCCTTAACAATAATACTGGTCAAGTTTGTGGCAAAAAAGCAATATATACCACAATATAAATCAGCTAGTATCAAAATCTTTGATGACCTTTCTGTTGGCAAAGAGCCAATGAAGTTGATTTGCCATCAAGTGATTAATTTCCTTAGTAGATAAACCCTGAAGTCACATCATAACAGCAAGGCTACCTACATGATCCAAATGCTCTGTAACTGGAAGGCTGACTGTTCAGCAATGGTTATAGTAAGAAGTCATGTGACAGGCCCAAACATGTCCTTTACTTTTGTTACATGGAGGCTGCATTCCTATTCACATTGTACCAGCATTAGGGATACCACAATGGGGACTGTAATTTACCAGCTGGCTGAATCCTGCAGTCTACTTGGCTGTTCTCTGACATGGAATACAAAGAGTTTCAGATGTTGTGCCCATGGATTTGCTAGTCTGCCTTTTGTCTAGAACTGCTTTGCCTGATCATTCTATCTTCTTTCCGACTTGGTCCTTAACAAACCAGTTAAAGGTCTTTAGGATTGCCTTAATGGGTATGAATGCACAAAACTTCATATATTCTTAAGTTAGCCATATCTTTTTCTATAGACTATAAGTTGACTGCATGGTACTTGAAGCCGTGTCATTGGGCGGATTAATTTAATCACTCTGTTTCAAGGCTACCTTTAGATGGTTTCATGATACAGACATAGCCTGTTTGGGGTTCTGAACCCAACCCACCTATGATCTGTGCTCCAACAGCTAAAAATTGCCATGCAGGCCATGTAGGGGGTGTTAGTAAAACAGTGATCAATGATATGGGGCGGAATGGTGTGCTAACCCACCACCCCAGCAGCTTCCTTTCCCCCTGTGGTTCATGCTGCATCTCAGATATACTTCATATTCAGGATTACTGTCCAACCTCATGACTGGAATGAACGACCATGAAATTTTCATGAATTTTTCATGAAATAGTCATGAAATTGTTCACAAATGACTCATGAAACAACAATAACAACAAAAACAAAGCCAATCTTATTTCCTTGAAAGAGAGTTCATGACATTTTCATGAGATTCTTGATGTTTTAATTTAGCAATGTATGAGAATGGTATCATAAACTTAAATTTAAAAAAATCATTATTTTTATATATTAGAATTCTGAAAGTATACTCACTTGAGTATACTGTTGTTTATTAGGTTAGTGAATTTCCCTAAGTAATTTTCTTACTCTGCACCTTTCAACTTTTGTTTTCTGTTAATTGGGGTTATTTTGCTTGTTTGTTTGGATACCTATTTGCTTTTGTCCGTCCTTTGGGTTTCTGAGCACCGAGGCAGGACTTTAAATGCAAGGCTGAGAATCCTTGCTCAGCGGAGGAGAAAGTAGAGAGAATCTGGGGCTGAAGTGATGTGATGATGTGACAGATATTTTTTTTCTCTAGAGAGCCAAAGGAGAAAAAGAAAAAGAAAAAGGAAAAGAAGAGGTAAGCCAGAGTTTGCATCAATGCCTCCTTAAGCTTGTCTGCCTGTGTGCTATGTGCATATGATAACTGTACACACTCAACTTTTCCAGCAAGGCTGATGATAAAAAGGACCCAGAGAAGAAAAAGAAGAAGGAAAAGGAAAAAGAGAAGAAAAAGGAGGAGAAAACCAAAGATAAGAAAGAAGAGTAAGCAAGCATTTTTTACTGGCATTGAAAACAGACATGAGACTGTAATGCACTGTAGATGTAGGTAAAAATTTCCCAAAGCAGAGAAAGAGCTTTACAGCAGAGCATTTAAAGTCTTTAAATGCTTAAGAACAGACATGTTATATAAATTGCTATCAAACTTTTTCTAGGTTCCCTAAAATGAGCAAGTATGAATTTTCCAATCAACGGATGTTGCTGTGTTAGTTAATTCTCTCTCACATGCATCGATGAAGAAACACTTCCCACTAAATATTCAAGCTAAGAATCACTGGGCACTGAGGATCTCACCAGCCTGTAGAAGCCAAAATTAAAACTGGATAACTTCAGTAACATTTTGACAAGTACCTCAAAGCCACAGTGCTTTTGGCAGTGGCACAAGTGCATCCCAAATGCCGGCTCTTTAAGAACTCCTTGTCAAGTAGACAATTAAAATCTAGAATTTCACGAAGGGAGGGCAAAGTCATATTTGCAAAGCTTTTAAGGAAAATTCTTTTAGATCAAAAAGAACTTGTTCTCTGAATTTATTTATACAAAATAACCCATCAACCAATAATTCAGCTATTTTTGCCTGTTTATAAAGTTGTTGAAGCTTTTATAGGGAGAGATATTCTTAAAAATATAGGCTTGGTACCAGAACATTTCAAATGTTTCTTTCATCGTGTCTTTTATTCCTTTATTCTTTATGCCCGCTACGACTCTCAAAGATCATTCCTGCAAACATGTGAGCGAGTACTGTGCTATTGGTGCTGCGTTGCCCTTCTTTATGGAGGAGATACTGAGTCACATCTCCCCTCCCTCAGTAGGGTAGTTCAGCTCATTTTGCTTCCAGATAGAGGAAGGAAAGTGATGGAAAAGCCACCGTCCTGTTACCCTTAACCTTACAAAGCTGTATAGTGCTTAAATAAAAGTCTAACATAGGCTTCATTGTAAGACTGGTGATTTAACTATCCATTCACCCCTAGGTAACTAACCTAGGTATGGTGAATATCATTATGGAGCTAATCTTCCTCAGTCAAGAGAATCTGTCTTCTACTACATTAATTATGGGTGGTGGATTTAGCCATATTTGAGATGATAAATACAAATATTTTGTTTCTTAATAATTTTCCTTTTTATTTCTTATTGTTGCTAGGGAGAAGAAAGAAGTTGTTGTTATTGATCCTTCAGGAAACATATACTACAACTGGCTGTTTTGTATCACCTTACCTGTGATGTACAACTGGACGATGATTATTGCAAGGTTTGAATATGTGTTTTATGTGGATTTCAAAACACTTAGATGTTTACTGCCAATATACATTGACCTTAGGGCTCTTCAGAGCAAACTACGTTTCTCTGCATCAGGTTGGAAAGGAGGGCTGAATCCTTCCCAGTGTGTTTGCCTGAGGTTAGAATGTCTTTTATTCTTAATGTGCTTGGGCATAAAGTCCTGGGATGGGATGGGAATGAAACTTGAAGAATTTTTCAAACTTCTGGTTGTTCAATCAGTGGGAGAAACTGTAATTTTTTCCCTAGATTAAAAAAAAAAAAACATTGCCCATAGCGAAAAATAATGAAGGAGGTAGTATCTTGAACATCTTAGTTGTTCAAGAGTAGGAACATTTTCCCTGAAACTTTTTGGGTATAGACAGGGAATGCAAACTTCGTGATCAGTGGGCTTCACCCGATGAGATCTGACTTTAGTTGTAAGCTAGTTTTTGTATGTGTGTGTATGTGTGCATATGTGTGTTTTGTGTGTGTTTGTGTGTGTATGTATAACATGTATGCATATGTATGTGGAGAGCAGAGGTCAGCCTTGTGGGTCCTCGGGATACTATCTACCTTGCATTTGAGATAGAATCTCTCACTGACCTAGAACTAGCCAGTATGTCTAGGCTGGATGGATAGTGAAATGGCGTGGGGTGAGGAGGGCTGCTCCTCTCTGCTTCCCCAGAGCCAGGATGCCGAGCATATGACACCGTGGCTGTTCTGTTGCTGATGCTGTTGTTAACGTGGTTCTAAGGAGTGAATTCAGAGCATCATGCTTGCACAGCAAACACTTTACCAATGGAAGGACTCTCCCAGCTGAGATACTTTTATTCTTTCTTGGTTTTTTTCGAGACAGGGTTTCTCTGTGTAGCCCTGGATGTCCTGGAACTCTCCATTTAGATCAGGCTGGCTTTGAACTCTCAGATCCTTCTGCCTCCCCAGTGTTTGGTATTAGTGGAATGCTCCACTATGTCTGGTTAATTCTTACCTGATATCTATACAAACCCAACTAGTATTGATGGAAAAGATAGTAGAATTCAGAAGTATGACAAAATGAACCATAACTACTCAGAGAGGGATTTGGAGAGACTGTGATTGACTAAATGTCAATCTCAGATCCTTCTAACCTTAGCATGTTGTATGTGGTTCCATGGAAAATTATACAAAGGGGCCTTTGATTCCACTTAGTCTCCATATCATTTTATTTATACATTTTTTTCTTTTATAGAGCATGTTTTGATGAACTCCAGTCTGATTACCTAGAATACTGGCTCATTTTTGATTATGTGTCAGATGTAGTCTATCTTGCCGATATGTTTGTACGAACAAGGACAGGTAAGTATGATGTGTTTTGAGTCTTCTGAAATTTCTTGCTTTTATCCCTACCTCCTAATGACATTTCCAAACCCTACTGTTCTTCAGGCTAAATTCACAACCTCAGTCGCAAACATGAGTAACATGGTCCACTCACTGGCTTAAGTCATTCCTGCTGATCCAGGAAGATGTTACTAGGATACCTTATTTTTTTTTCTTTAGCCTTTATTTTTATTTTATGTGGATGAATGTTTTGCCTGCATGTATGTCTGTGAACTGTGTGTACCAAATACCTGAGAAGGCCAAAAGAGGGTGTCAGATCCCCCAGACCTGAAGTTACAAACTGTTGTGAACTGCAATGTGGGTACTGAGAACTGAACTCATGTCTTTTGGAAGACCATCCAGTGTTCTTATCCTCTGAACCATCACTCCAGCCTCCTAAGTAACCTTGTTAATGTGGATTGGTGGTTTTCCTTCTTTACCCTGATTCACTGTGTTTATGCCAGGCATAAGAATAGAAAGAACAGAAATATTTAGCTAATATTTGTGGGTAAGGGGCAATGGCTGCCATACATGGAGATACTTAAAAGGACACAAAGAAGCATGTCATTGATTTACAGAAGAGGTTCAATAAAGATTTTATAGGAAACATAAACTGTGTAGTTCATGGTAGTGTATCCATCAATAGGGAGTACCATCTAATAGCTCCCTAGCGGAAGTGTGCTTAGTAAGCAGGTGTAAGTTCACTGTTTCTACGTTGCTCCCCACTGTAAAAGTAACCATTACACACATCACAGAAGCCTCTAATAATCACAAAAGGATGCTCTCTAAATGTCAGGGCAGTGCTAAGTTGCCAGAGCTTCCTTACAACTTTGACAGCTGCGATGGGAGAAGAAATGAACTCTCTCTGTACTGCTGAAACTCTGGGTTCAACATACAGGGCCCCACAGTGACAGCACAGAAAAGAAGATCCGAGGGGGATTTGAGACAGCCTGGAGGACGAGATTAAGAAGTGAAAATGTAGTCTGAAGGGCTATTTACATCTCACACTGAAGGTGAAAAAGCATAATCAGGCAAAGCACTGAGATGGCAGGGCTGAGGTGGCAGGGCTGAGATGGCAGGGCTGAGGTGGCAGGGCTGAGATGGCAGGGCTGAGGTGGTAGGGCTGAGATGGCAGGGCTGAGATGGCAGGGCTGAGGTGGCAGGGCTGAGATGGCAGGGCTGAGATGGCAGGGCTGAGATGGCAGGGCTGAGATGGCAGGGCGGGCACCACACTTCTAAGAATAGGGCTTGGATTCTGCCAAGGAGCAGCCTGAGTTATTAAGTATCCTTTAAAAAAAAGATTTATTTTATATATATGAGTACGCTGTAGCTGTCTTCAGACACACCAGAAGAGTGCCATGTGGTTACTGAGAACTGAACTCGGGACCTCTGGGAGAGGAGTCAATGCTCTTAACCACTGAGCCATCTCTCCAGCCCAGATTTATTTATTTATTTATTTATTTATTTATTTATTTATTTATTTATTTTATATATGAGTACACTGTAGCTACCCTCAGACACACCAGGAAAGGGCATTGGATAGCATTAGAGATGGCTGTGAGCCATTATGTGGTTGCTGGGAATTGAACTCAGGACCTCTGGAAGAGCAATCAGTGCCCTTAATTATTAGGTATCTGTAACACTGGCTGCAATTTAATCAGTTCTGAAGCTACCTAGAGTTAGTGAGATTCCACAGGTTAAGGGCTGGGGCTCATAAGGCTCTCCCTGACTTCAGATGTCAGGCACATGATCCAACTTGTGTTTCTGCTCAAATAGCTATATATTATGGTTCCCACAATCCTTCCCCAGTGTCAGGTATTTGCTAGCATGGCACACTAAGTCCCCAAAATTCACACAGTAGCTTATTCTATTAATAAAGAACATGATAAATGGTACAGTTGAACAGAGAGATGCAGCGGTGAGAGGATGAATGTGGAAGACCTTGACAGCAGGTGCTTTTGTCCTCATGGAACTAGGTTATGGCATCCTTCTAATACTCTGCATTTGCTCTCTCACTTGCCTGCTCTTGGATCACCCAAGTTGGTGAATTTTATGGAAGGCTTTATCAGATGGCGGTAACAGACTGTTAAGTTCCTTGCAAGTCCCTCTTACTCTCCTGGAAGAAGTAGGGATGGAGTTGAAAATCCCAAGCTTCTGAACATAGTGTATTTTGTGACCAGCCACCTCTAGGAGTTGAACAAGAGTTGCCTCCATAGAACAAAAACGCCCTTATCACCCAAGGAATTCAAAGCCCTCTGGAGTTCTGCAGCAAGGGATGAAGTCAAGACTGAATATTAGAACAAAGATATAGCTAGCACTTTGTTTTCTCAGGAAACCATAAAAATTTTAACAATGGTATGCCAGAAATTGAGAACAGGAACCAAATGTGTAACTTATCACATAACAATTCTCTGCAGAATATGAATGCAATTCATCAAAGAAAGGATTTTACCTGGGTATGTAAAATCATATATCAATCAATCAATCAATCACTTTATTTATCTATTCACCTATCTGTATGTTACTTTTGTGTCGGGAGCCATCTAGGCTAGGCTAAGGCTAGCAGGTGGCCTTCTTGGAGGTGGCTCACCATTTTTGCATGGTCTGTGATGGTGAGTGAGCTCAGGGTCAAGGCCCCAAAGAGACTTCATCTCAGGATGGCTTCTTGCAGCTGATATGCCTTTCCTGTCATTATTAACTTAATATAAGAATCCTTGGGCATTAGCCCACCCTATTGAGCAGATTTTCTGAATATCATCATAAAGATGAATTTTCATGAATTAATATTTTTTAGATGAATTAATGATTCTATAGAATTCCTGCATTGACTCAAATAATTTTAGGAAGTTTTAAGAAATAGTTTCTTTGCTAGAAAGATGTAATAAAGTTAAAATCAAGAATAGAATGTGCTCACTCCTCATAATAGTAAGTAAAGGCTACATAATAAGAAATACTATGAGCTTTCATTATCACACTAAAAAAGGAAATAGACTAGAGACAAATCTGTGTTCAAGAAAAAACATCTAAGAAAAAATCCATAGGTGTGCACTATTATAAGGCAAGGCCATGTAAAAATTGTTGCTTTGAATTTATAATGAGCATTTAGAATGAAACACTGCTTTGAACTTAACATCAACGTCCTTCTATAATTCCCATTTTATGTAACATTTTATCTCTGAGGTAATTTTCTAAAGAACTTTTTGTCTAAGAAGGTATAAAAATGCCAGAGAAAAGAAATAAAGTTGGTTGGATGATTTGGCTTAGGGGCTCTATGCCACCAACCCACCCATCTGTTCATCTACCCATCTATCTACCTACCCATCCATCCATCTATCCATCCATCCATCCATCCATCCATCCATTCAAATGTATATTTTGTCTGTTCATACATGTGTAAGTATATGTATATATATATGTAATCATTCATGAATACTTGTGGAATTGATTGAGACAGATGGTCAACTTTGACCAGAGTGTGGGTGTGTGAATGTGTATGTGTCTGTGTGTATTTGCTGGTATAAAGCATTTTAATTCTTTTCCTTTCCTTCCTCTCTGGTTCACAAAGAGTTAAGCAGCCTAGCCAGAGAGGCTTCTGGCTGCCTGGCCAGAGAAGGGAGTGATAGCATATTTTCTTTTTTTTCACATAATTCCCTGCTGATAGGCAACAGGTGTTAATTGCCCAAGAGATCTTAACCACAGAGTAAGCAAGAAAGTTTTGGGGCTTTTTTTTAGAAGCTATCAAGAAGCATTCAGTATGGTTAGAGAGCTAGAAGACCAGAAAGCACCAGTCTTTAAAACTACCTCTACATCCAATGCTGTGTTCCACTTCAAGCCATTCGAGACCAGGCTGGCTCCTGGAACTTTTACACTAAAAAGTATGATTTTTCCCCCCATTTCTCCTGCAATAGACTCTCTTATAACCACATGTAGATTTGGTCTTACAGGTTATTGTATCACTGCAGACATATTTATTGAAAAGTATTTTTATTTTGGCCTAAACAAAGCTGGTTAAGAGCTACTATAGAAAACAATCATCATAGTATAATAATAAACTGAAACAGTCTGGCCTGTCTCTCTTCTATTTTAGGTTACCTGGAACAAGGGTTGCTAGTGAAAGACAAACTGAAACTCATAGGGAAATACAAAGCAAACCTGCAGTTTAAACTTGACGTTCTATCAGTGGTCCCGACTGATCTGCTGTATTTTAAGTTTGGATGGAACTATCCAGAAATCAGGTTAAACCGGCTGTTAAGAATCTCTCGAATGTTTGAGTTCTTCCAGAGGACGGAAACAAGGACCAACTACCCGAACATCTTTAG
Source organism: Mastomys coucha (assembly GCF_008632895.1). NCBI lineage: Eukaryota > Metazoa > Chordata > Mammalia > Rodentia > Muridae > Mastomys > Mastomys coucha. Next base: position 65,382,990 of record NW_022196905.1, on the reverse strand, counting down.
GATCTCAAACCTTGTGATGTACATTGTCATCATCATCCACTGGAATGCTTGCGTGTACTATTCCATCTCAAAAGCCATTGGATTTGGGAATGACACATGGGTCTACCCTGATGTTAATGATCCTGAGTTCGGCCGTTTGGCTAGAAAATATGTCTACAGCCTTTATTGGTCTACGTTGACTTTGACAACCATCGGTGAAACTCCACCTCCCGTGCTGGATTCTGAGTACATCTTTGTGGTGGTAGACTTCTTAATTGGAGTTTTAATTTTTGCCACCATTGTCGGTAACATAGGTTCCATGATTTCCAATATGAATGCAGCCCGGGCAGAATTTCAATCAAGAGTTGATGCTATCAAACAGTACATGAATTTTCGAAATGTAAGCAAAGATATGGAAAAGAGGGTAATTAAATGGTTTGACTACCTGTGGACCAACAAAAAAACAGTTGATGAGAGAGAAGTCCTGAGATACCTCCCTGACAAACTAAGGGCAGAAATTGCCATCAACGTTCATCTAGACACGTTAAAAAAGGTTCGCATCTTTGCTGACTGTGAAGCTGGTCTGTTGGTGGAGTTGGTGTTGAAACTACAACCCCAGGTGTATAGTCCTGGAGATTATATATGCAAGAAAGGGGACATTGGGCGGGAGATGTACATCATCAAGGAAGGCAAACTTGCTGTGGTGGCAGATGACGGAATCACACAGTTTGTGGTGTTGAGTGACGGCAGCTACTTTGGTGAGATCAGCATTCTTAATATCAAAGGCAGCAAGGCTGGCAACCGAAGAACAGCCAATATTAAGAGCATTGGGTACTCAGACTTGTTCTGCCTCTCCAAAGACGATCTCATGGAAGCTCTTACGGAGTACCCAGACGCCAAAACTATGCTGGAGGAGAAAGGGAGGCAAATCTTAATGAAAGATGGTCTACTGGACATAAACATTGCGAATTTGGGCAGTGACCCTAAAGACCTGGAAGAGAAGGTCACTCGGATGGAGGGGTCAGTGGACCTCCTGCAAACACGATTTGCCCGCATCTTGGCTGAATATGAGTCGATGCAGCAGAAACTCAAGCAAAGATTAACCAAGGTCGAGAAATTTCTGAAACCGCTTATTGAAACAGAATTTTCAGCTCTTGAGGAACCCGGAGGAGAGAGTGAGCCCACAGAGTCTCTCCAGGACTGAAAAGCCGGTCGATAGCAATAACCACGCACAAACTGTGTGATCCTTCTGAGCATTTGGCCAGAGACAACTGAGAATTGGGAGAAGAGTCATCTGGGAAATTTCTCTACAGTGAAAACGTGTGTGGGTAGATGACACACACATCTGTTGCACAAGACTGAAACCTGGGATTTTTCACAGTGGACACCAGACAAGGACGTGAACTGGTGCACGTTTTTTGTTCAGGATCTGTTTTTTGTTTCCCACGGATGCTCCTTTTATGTAATAATCTGTAAGAGTGAAGGAGTACCTCTCATTTTCAGGCCACCTGCACCGTTGAGGAGTCAAATGTATCCAGTGTAACTGTGTACATTGTGTTTGAGATACAGTTATCCGAAGTAGAATGCAATAAAGTGAAACTGATTACAAAAACAGAGTAAATATGATTTATTTGAAGATTAAGTAAGGAATAAGTAGTGTCCTGCAGAGCTTCAGGTCATTCTGAGGAGACTAGCCTTCATGGTAGTGAAAATCTGGGGGATGAAGGGAAACTTCTCACTGATAGATGCAACATAAACCATGTGATAAGATAAGAACATATATATGCACGAAAATATTAAAGTGTTTGTTGCCATTGCAAGATGATGTAGGAAATATTAAATTTAAGCAGTTCTCAGAATATTAAGGCCTGACAACTGGGTCTGTTAACTTCCTTTTATGTCTAACCAAGTAAGAAAAATAGACACACGAAATACTCTTGGATGATTAACTAGGTCAAGTGTCCTATAGGAAAAGGAGACCTGAATGTTAAGCTTCTTAGAAAGTTGGAATACCAAGGCTTTAACTCAGTGTCAGAGTGATTGTTAGTGAGTATAAGAGCCTGGGTTTTATTGCTAGAGAAGTGGGGGGAAGGAGGAGCAGGGGTTGAGGAAAGAAGGAGGGGGAGGAAGAGGGAAGGAGAGCTCATCCATTAACATTATACCTTTGCAGTCATACATTTCCCTTCTACATTTTGTGTAGTGTCCCTTCAGTATCAGCCCGTGTATGTTTCTTCACAATAGAGGCAATGTCTTACTCCTCAAATAAGTGTATTATATATGATATGTAACCCACTTTCTACCTGAAACATGTCATCTCCATCATACTCCTCCTCTTTCTCCTCCTTTTCTTCATCATGTGGTAGTATAGGAACAAGTGCTACACTCCCTGCTTAGGTCTGGCTTCTGAGAAGCATGGTCAGCAACGGGGTGAAAAGGTGTTTCGAGTCTTTTCTGGGCTAGCAATAATGCCAAGCGTTCGTTTTTGGATATCTCCAATCTCAAGCCGATACTTACCTGGGACTGCTGATGGGATGTCTGGTCAAAGGTTTGAGGTAAGGAAGCACGCAGTTCTGTTTTCAGGATTCCTAGCTAGAGGGCTCAGACAGGCTAAGATGCTGGTAGTGGTTCACAGAACCACCCGAGAGAGTGGTACTGCAGAGGTTCAGATGGGGCTCAGCGGCATCTGGAGGTTAAAAAAAAAAAAAAAAAAAAAAAAAAAAAAAAAAGGACAGGATCCATGTTGCTTTGGGGAAACTCCTTTTAAGAACCTGCGTGCATGTGGAGGTTAAAGCAGGAACTTTGCAGAAGTCAGTCACATATGAATATCGGAAGCATCTTAACCTATTAGAACAAGGACAGATGTGGCATGAAGACGAGGGAGTTTGGGACAATCAAAAGAGGGGGCTAAGGTGGATATTGGCATGCAAATTCTGTGATTTGAAGATGACAGGTCAATGAAGGGGCTGAAAACCAGTAAGTGAGTGCTTACGGTGTCCCAGCTTTTTCATGTGATGTTCAGAGGAAGAGACAGTTTTGATACATTAAGAAAATCCCAAAGCCTGAAACGGCACATTTTCCCTTTTAGAAATTATCTAGAGTATAATCCATCCCTGTTGTGCTAGCTAGTATTACGTGAACTTGACACAAGCTGGAGTCATTTGGGAAGAGGTTAACTTCACCTGTGAAAACGCCCCTCCTAGGTTGGCCTATGAACAAATTTTGGGGCATTTTCTTGATTGACAATTATTTTGGGAGGGCCCTGTTGACTGTGAGTGATGCCACCCCTGGAGGGTCTGAGAGAGCAGAGTGGGCAAGCAGGAGGAGCATATCAATAACTAGCACTCCTCCATGGCCTCTGCTCCACTTTCTGCCTCCAGTTTCCTGTCCTGAGTTCTTGTCCTGACTTCCCTTAGTGAAAGGACTTTCGAGCTGTAAGGTGAAATAAACCCTTTCTTCCCCCAAAGTTGCTAAGGACCATGGTGTTTTGTCACAGCAACAAGGACTCTACCTAAGATGCCTTATTAGTGACTTTTTAATCACTGTGATAAAACACCATGGCGGTGGGGAGCAGAGGGAACTCTGAGTGAGTGTGTAAGGAGCAAAGGAAGGGCTCAGTGAATGTGTGTTGTTGATATAAGCAGAGCCATGCCACGGATGCCAGTATCTGACTTACCACAACGACAGAAGCTTCTCAAGGAAATCAAGACCCTTCCCTGGTCTATGTGTGGATGTTGACAGTATGGGCTAAAGATATGGCCACAGTTTCCTCCTATGAGTTGTTTATATCCTGAGACTGCTCCCCTACAGAGATTCCCTATAGACACTAGTTAAGTCTGCCTCTATGTTCATCTGTACACAGTAAACCCACCCTCATATTCAGCTAGAAGCAATAAACCCACCTTATCAATTCATATTTTAAAGTAAAAGCATTGACTTTTGGGTTTGCTGCTGGTCTATCTCCATCAGAGTGAAAAGCCCACTTGATCCCAGCTTTTCTGTATGCATGCCTGCCTTTTCTTTATTCCTTGTTACCCCAATTAGGTCAGTCCCCAAGCTGTGTAGGTCATGGCATTGACCATGGTAGCTCTGAGAAGGAAGGGTTTATTTGGGCTTACAGCTCCAGAGGTATAAGAGTGTAGCATGTAATTATTAAAAAGAAATCCACGCTATCTCCAGCTATGTGCCAGCAACACAGTCTCCCCACCCCCAAGGCTATCCCCAACTGGCGGTCTACTCAGTTTCCCTCTGTTCGCTTGCCCTCCAAACTGCATGCATTTTCTCAGGTCATCTGCCCATTAGCCCCTGTGGCTTGCCCGCCGAGACTGGTGGCCGCTGTCTCTAAATCCCTATCCCCTTATAATTAAGACTCTAGAGGCTTGTAATTTATCAGCCAGATTTATATCAGTAAATCTTCAACCCCCAAAATACCCACACAAAAAACTCAAAACTCAATTGATATGGATACAAGCTGCACATCTAGGCTGGGCAAATTGCCCTATATTATTCTATGCCCTTCTAAGATATCCATAGCTACCCATGATTCTTTCAAGCCATGTGGATCCGGCTAAACTTCTTCCATCTTCTCTTTGTCTTCTCCCTGCCTGTTTCAGCCCCGACTTCTTTTTCCATTGCCCAATCACAGGCTCTAGCCTTATCTGACTAATTAGATTTCACCCAACCTCACCTGCATACAGACAGCAATCCATGTGAGGAGTTCAGCAGCAGCATCCCAACCTCACCTGCATCCAGACAGCAATCCATGTGAGGAGTTCAGCAGCAGCATCCCAATAGGGGAGTAGGGCAGCAGCCGCCAAGGCATCAGAACCAGATAAAAGCTCAGATCACAGATAAGAAGTTGAGAGAGCAAACTAGTAATGGTGGCGGCCTGTTGAAACCTCAAAGCCTGCCTCTGGTAACACATTTCCTCCAGCAAGGCTTTACCTCCCTAAGCATCTCCAGGCAGTGCTACCCACTGGAGACCAAATATTCAAACGCCTAAGTCTATGAGGAACATCTTATACAAATACCATAATCCCCAAATCGTGATCCATTGATATTAAACAACTCATACCTTTACAGTTACTCCATGCTTCAAAAACCACAAGAGGTTTACATAAACTTCATGTTTAAGGGCAAATTTACCTGTAAAAATTCTAGGTTCCTTAGTAATCAGGTTTACACAAAAGTCAGGAAGGACTTTCTGACAGAAGTGGAATTATTAAGGAAGCCATTCTCTCCACCACAGGAGGGGTCCAAAGCATAAGTACCCACTATGCTAGTCTGTCTTCACTTGACATTTGTATTTTGTTCAGAAAGCCAATTACAAGGTCTTGTTCTGCTTGTCAACGTCCAGACTTCTTTGGTAAACCAAGACAAGATTTCACGGCCACCCAAAGGCATAGAGACATTTCCTTGTGCCTTTTTCCAGTCGTCCTAACATAGACTCTATGTCTTGTAATATCAATATTGCTGTGCTGAATTGAAGCAATCAGCAAATAGAAATGAAATGGTTGAATATAAATTAAATAAAAATTAAGAAAAGAAAAAATATCACAGCTACCCACACACACACACTCAAACATACACAGTCACACATAGTCATACACACACTCAAACACACATACATACACACACACTAAAACACACACACTCTCACACACACTCACATATTCTTATACACACATACACTTACACTCACATGCACTCACTCACAATACACTCACACACACACACTCAAACACACACACTCTCACATACACATACATACACAGTCACACACACTCACATACACACTTACACACACACTCATAAACACACATTAACACACACATACATACATACACACACATACACACACACACACACATACACAGTCACATATTCTCATACACACACATACACTCACACTCACATACACGCACTCACACATACACTTACACTCACACACAATCATACACATTCAAACACTCTCACATACACACACATACACAGTCACACACACACACACACTCATACACACACATTAACACACACATACATACATACATACACACATACTCACACACTCATACATACACATATACAGTCACACACACACTCATACACACACTCACACATTTCACACACACACACACACTCATACACACACACACACACACACAGTTTTACTTCTGCTTTACTGATAAGATCTTGGTTTGGAAGTAATTTAATCCATGCAATTTAGAAAAGAGCAAAAATCAAAACCAAAACAGTCATCATAGAAACACACGGAGAAGTCATGAAGTTACTTGGCTACAGCCTCTATGCATATATGCTATCTGGTTTTCCCTCTAAAAATGTGGTAGTAATAGAGCTCAGTGTCAAGAGCACTTGCAGCTCTTGCAGAGGACCCAGGTTTGCTTCATAGAGCAACATCAGGTGCTTAGGGCTGTCTGTAACAGTTCCAGGGGATCCAACACCTTTGGTCCTTGTTGGGTACCTGCATGAATACGCTGCACATAAACTCATATATATATATGCAGTTCCCAGAAAAACATCATGCGTTTGTTCTTAGCAAAACATTCTCCCATGTGTCTGCTTCCGGAAAAACATCCTCTCATAGGACAGTTAGGAGGAAAATATCACATGACACTACTGCTTCTTCAAAGAAACCAGAAATTTCCATTTCAGATACATATGTGAAAAGCTACTCAGCTATAAAAACCAATGACTTCATGAAATTCTTAGGGAAATGGATGGATCTGGAGAATATCATCCTGAGTGAGGTAACCCAATCACAAAAGAACACACGTAGTATACACTCACTGATAAGTGGATGTTAGCCCAAAAGCTCAGAATACCCAAGATACAATTCATAGACCATATGAAGCTCAAGAAGAAGGAAGACCAAAGTGTGGATGCTTCGGTCCTTCTTAGAAGAGGGAACAAAATACCCATGGGAGGAAATACAGAGACAGTGTGGAGAAGAGACTGAAGGAATGACAATCCAGAGATTGCCCCACTTGGAGATCTATCCCATATACAGTCACCAAACCCAGACAACTATTGTAGACGCCAAGAAGTGCATGCTGACAGGAGCCTGATATAGCTGTCCCCTGAGAGGCTATGCCAGAGCCTGACAAATACAGAGATGGATGCTCACATCCATCCATTGGACTGAGCACGGAGTCCCCAATGGAGGAGTTAGAGAAAGGATCCAAGGAGCTGAAGGTTAAAGGTTTGCAACCCCATAGGAGGAACAACAATATCAACCAACCAGACCCCCCCCCCCAGCTCCCAGAGACTAAACCACCAACCAAAGAGTACACATGGTGGGACCCATGGCTCCAGCCACATATTTAGCAGAGGATGACCTTGTTGGGAATCATTGGGAGGAGAAGCCCTTGGTCCTGTGAAGGTTTGATGCCCCAAAGTAGGGGAACTTGAGGGTGGGGAGCTCCATGATGTGATTAATGGCTTTAAAAGAGAGAGGCCAGAGCTTGCTTTTCTTGTTATCTAGCAATTTAATGACTCCTGCCATGTTATGACATAGCAGGAAATCCTTCACCAGCTTTTAGCACTTTCCCAAACTGTAAGAATAAATCCCTGTACTATTAAGTTCGCTAAGGTACTTATAGTTACCCTTAATATTCAACTATGACCTCATGTATTGTTATAGCAACAGAAAACAGACAGAGGCCAATTTCACACTGTTTCTAATTTGGGGCTATTTTGAATACACTTCCAACAAACTCACGTGTATGCATTTGTGTGTAGTTATGTTTTGCTTTCTTTTGGGTGCATATCCAGAAATGGAACTTCTTAATCATAGTACTTTGCTTGTACAAGCCCAATATTTAGTTTGAAGCAGTTTCCACTCCGACCAGAAGACACGAGTGCTCCTGACACTTGGGACTGTCATCTTATTAATCTTTTTTCACCTTATTAATTTTTAAAACTTTTTGTGGGAAAAGTTTTTTTTTAATTAAAGTCAAATACAAGCTCAAAAGTTTCTCACTCTCTAAACCCATAGCCCTTTGAAAAACATCAGTGAACCCTTATTTCTGTTGCTATCTGAAATTTTAAACTAAACATAGCAGCATGAAAAACTTGAAAGTGTACTCTTCACTTACATGTGCTCCTGTGTTGTTCTGTATGGTCAAGGCTTATGATGGTATAGCATTTGTTCATGAAGTGAGCTCATAACATTCTGTTTGATGTCAAAGTGATTATCATTATAAATTCTCATTACATTCATGGAAAAACTTGAATAGATTAAATTTTTGCCTTTTTAAGTGCTCCAATGTAATTGGAATATCCATATGTGTTTTCCAGCTTTCTACGAACTATATCACATTCCTGAGATAAACTCCCTTAAAAAGAGGAAAAGTGTGTTTTGGTCTATGGGTTCCCGAGGTTTCAATCTTAAAAGACTGGCCTCACTGATTTGATATATTTGTGGTCGGACAATATATCATTCTAGGCATGTGTGGTAGGGGCCAAATCTCATACTTCCAGCTGAGAGAGAGAGAGAGAGAGAGAGAGAGAGGGAGGGAGGGAGGGAGGGAGGGAGGGAGAGAGAGAGAGAGAGAGAGAGAGAGAGAGAGAGAGAGAGAGAGAGAGAAGAGGGAGTTTCTTTCAAGGGCACACCTCTTGACTTAAACCTCCAGCCGCTTACAGGTTTCATTTCAAGGGCTGAGGACCAACTAGTTACCACATGGCTTATCAGGACATTGCAAATGCAGAACATTAAAGATAGTTGTACAATCATCATATGTCTAAGAGAGGAGGCCAGGAGTCACTCTACCTAGTTGCAACCCAGGCTCTGCTGGAGTATTGAAAAATATTGTGTGTGTGTGTTATTTATTTATTAAAAGTTGGTTTCAATGATGAGACTCCATGTGTTATTAAACAGGTAAGTAAAAGAAAAGGAAGGAGTGCTTGTATGAAGCTCTCAATAGATACCAGAATAGTTAATAACTAATGTTTGGAGAAATGCAAATATGTTCTCAGGAAGGCGTAGTATGGAGTTTGGACAATGTGCTACACACCAAGGTTCTATGAGGGTGTCCTCATCATAAGCCACCTCAATATTTCCTGGACATTTACTGATTTTGGACAAAGTATAGGCCATGATATAATACCTATGTGCAAGAAATTAAAAATATGATAGAATTAAAGCTTAGCTTCACTACAATTACCTCGCTATGCTTTAGTTTTCCCAGTGGTAAAATTGGAATGACAAATAAGGTTATTTTTGTAATGTTGTAATTATAAAAAGATAAAGAGAAATAAGAATATGTTCTATGGGGTGTGGTGAGGTGTGGGGGAAGGGGATGCCTCAGAGGGCCGGTGCTGAGGCATCACCCCCCTCCCCCCCCCCCCCCCCCCCCCCCCCCCCCCCCCCCCCGGGGATCTGCCACAGGAAGGTATAGCATAGAATAGAGTTTATTCAGAGCATGGGGAGGGGAGTTAAGAAGGTAATGGAGGCAGAGAAAGGCAGAGAGAAGGAGAGAGTAGAGAAGGAGAGGTCGGGCATTACCACGTGGAGAGAGGGAGGAAGGGAATGGGGAGAGAGGGGGAACCAGGGGGCAAGAGGCAAGAGAGAGGGGCAGGAGTAAAGGGGAAGGCACGCAGCCCCTTTTATAGTGGGCCAGGCCTACCTGTGGGGAGGAGCATACCTGGCTGTTGCCAGGTAACTGTGGGGGTGGAGTCCAGACAGAATACCAACAATTTTGGATACAAAATTTATTAACACAGTAGGCAGGCATGGTGATGAAGGCCTGGAGCCTCAACAACTTCAAAGGCTGTGGTGAGAGGATTATGAGTTCAAGGTCAGCCTAGATAACATTAAAAAACTCATCTCAATAAATTAAAAAAGTGCAAATATATATGTACATATATATGTGTAAATTTTCTGTACACTCCCGGACACATTAAATGGCATCTAAATATATTTGTGGTAAATGTTGGGGAATTAACTAAGCTGAAGGGTAATTTAAGGATTGTATAATTCCAAGTATCAATCAAAATTAGGCTCCTTTCCCAAGAGACCACTAAATGAATTTCTGCACTCTATATGTAAAGATTAGCTATTGGCTTTCAGTTATTTTCCTTAATAAATCTACTTGAGGAAGCAGTCTTGAAGTGAAAATAAGCAGTCTCAAAGGGAAAGCTTGTTTTAAAGTATAAAAGGTGGTAATACTAGGGGTTGGATTTCATTGGGAGTTCCGAGAGCTTTCTCCTTCAAACCACTCCTCCTACAAAGCTCCCGTGGCTTTCCAGACCCTGTTCCCCAAAGGCGTCTTCTGCTTTCTAAGAACTTCCTGAACGACGATCTGCCTACTACCTGCAAGCAGCAAGACTATGGCGAAAATAACTTTACGTCAATTTTGCTCTCTCTGACTGAATCCTGAAAACCTCGCCTATTTCCGGGCAGCAACCACTAAGGGATGGATTAAGTGTAGGCTCCCGACACGCCCACCAAGGTAGGTGTCCACTTTTCACGAGCCTCGGAGCATTCTGGGAAATATAGTTCCCAAAGGCCGAGAACGACCGCGTAGGCGCATGCGCGCCGAGAATTCCTTCGCTTCTTCCGGAAAAGAAAGCGGCCGCGCTGCCACGCATTCTGCGGTCCGCGGGCGGAGGCTTCTGGGAGTTGTAGTCCCTGGTGATGGGCGCCGTCGGTAAGGAGACGTAGCTTTCGGCGCGGTCCACTTGAGCAGTTGGTTCCCGGCCGCGGCCGCACGGTCAGTCAGCGTTTCTGTGCCCAGCGCACTTCTCCTGAGGCTGGCTGGGGAGGATTTCCCGTGGCCGGGCTTTTCCTGTCCCGGGTAGGCTCCTCGTGGCTCCGTGCTTCCTTTCTGCCCTCTGTCCTTTCCCTCCTCGCCCGTCGCTCGAGCCTGGGCTCGGCGGGCACTCGCCCTCGGGGAGACACAGGGCCGCGACCTCCTCAGACCGGGTCTCCGTGTCGCGGGGTCCGTCCGCACCCAGCCTGACCTCGCGGTCTCTCATCCTCGGACGCCTGCTCATGCGCTTCTTCTCCTTTATCTCTCCGCTGCAGGGATGGACGCTTCCTGGCGCCAGGTGGCCACTGGCCGAGGCCGAGCCCGAGGACGGGCCACCGCAGTGCCCCTCTCAGGAAATGGAGTGCCTTCTGGTGGCGCTGGAGGAGGGCGAGCCAAAGGATCTGGGGGCACGGTGTCTTCGGGTCCCGGCCCCGGGGGAGCAGCAACTCTGGCCCCCTCGGGTCGCAGGCAGCGCTCAGCTGGAGGCGAAGCCCCGCAGCCCCCGGGGGCCCGCGGTGAGGATGGTTCAGGTGAGGATGGTTCAGGTGAGGATGGCTCAGCCCCACCAGATTCCCCAAGTCACTTCGCTACTTATCGCTGGCTGCCAGGGCCCTCGAAGTCTCATTCACTTTTTAACTGCTCCGGGAGTTTAGACTCGGGCAGATTTTCATCTCTTTCATCCACATTTCGTCTCTTTCATCCTCATTTTAAATGATAATTGCCTTTGTTACTTACCTTCCAGAACTGTGTGCATCTGATTTGGATAACTAAGTAAATGGATCGCCAGAGTTTGTTTGTTTGTTTGTTTTTTAAATCTAAAATGTTTTAACATCTGCTGTAAAATAAGACCTTGTGCTGTAGCGTCGTTGTGTATGGTAACAGCAAGCTAGGCTAAGGTTTCAGAATCCCATTTACGAACAGATTGAGCACTCCATTCTTCATTAATTAGCTCTACTTTTAAGACTAGTCGTTGATAGCCATCTTTACCTGGCTCCCTGACTTTTTGGACTGTTTTAAACCCTGTAAGCGTTTTGGTTGTTTTTGACTGATCCCAGTTCATAACTCCATGTCTTTCCGTGGAGTATCAGGTGTTGCCACCATGAATTTACCAGTAGCCTTGGTCTAAGATCTTGTTTTAGTGCGAGATTGAGAGTGTTTATACATAACACTCTAGGTAAAAGAGAATGGTCCCAGAAAGCATTTTGTGTTTGCAATGTGTTTTTCAGAAGACCTTTAAAATTTTTATTTCTGAGATTATAGTAGAATTGCATCATTTCTCCATTCCCGCTAGGAGCAAAATTGAGCCTCTGCATGGGATTTCTCAGGGTAACTTGAAAGTTAGTTTGCATTGGTTTTGCTTGCAATGGGTCGATTTATCATAGAGATGCAGTGTGTTATTTAGAGACCTATGAGCAAGTTGGTACGCTTGCTTGGATTTTGTGGGTAGCAGGAAAGCAGGCATTCTCTGTACGAGTAGTTGACATTTGTGTTGAAGGAACAAGGTAGGAAGATTGCCTGGTCACTTTCTGTGTGACATTCCTCCAAATAGTGCTAGGTACATACATTTACCAGAGTCTGAGTGTTTCTGTCATCTCTTCCCAATTCCCCTCCCTCCCCACATTCCCAGAGATTGACATCCTTAGAATTTTGAGATGTCTTACAGCAGTTACTGCTCTTCTTTTTCCATGTTCTCAAAGATTTCTAAAGTAAGCATCATATACATTTTCTTCCATCTTTCCCTGAAACAGTCTGTTTTGGTTGATAGTCACCAATCAAGTTTAGCTGCAATTAGAACAGGAAAACATTTCTTGAGGGAAATAAAGGGTAAAATATCATTAAGTACAGACATACTTATTAAAATGAGATTTATTTTGATAGTCTCATCAGTCTGACGTATGAAGTATGTTTTAATTAGTAATTTAAAATAGTAAATTTAAAATCTTCTTAATATGAGCGCCAGTGCATACAATTCGACACCATGGCTGTGTATTACACTTGTTAGCTGGAGTGCAGTTGCCAGGATTCTTACTCTAAAGAAGCTGGAAGTCTCCTTGGGAACATGTGCTGGGAAGTTATCTGGTTCTGTTTTGCATTATTGTGTAATTAAGTAACAATGAGAAGTACAGGGTGCTCTAGAAATGAGAAGAGCAAATTCAAACGTTATTTAACATCCCTTTTCTGGATAATAAGAGAACAATTCAATCCCATTTTACATTTTTTGGGGGGAAGGGAGTGGAATTATAAGAAGCATGTTTTTTGCGTTAACATTTTGTGTGACCATAAAAATGACAATTTCACTTTGAAGGCTGGAAGGTTTTGAGCTTCCAAAGAAGCAGCTTATAAACACAGTGGATAGACTGTGGATATTATCATTGTAAAGGTTTAGGTGGGCTGCACTGGGTTCATGACACTGGTTTGAAGAAGCACTACCTCCTGTCATTCTGGTGTGCTTCGGCTGCGTATATTCCCCCATTTCATAAGTCATACTGGATAATGTATTTTAATGATTTTATTATTTATTTATTTTTGAGACACAGTGAGACTATCTTACTCTACATAACTAACCCTGGCTGGCCTTGAACTCAGAGATCCACCTACTTATGCCTCTTAAGTGCTAGGAGAAAATATGTGTGTTGCCATACCTGGTTTATATATATATATTTTTTTTGAGTCTTTCTATTATGTAGCTTTGGCTGTCCTGCAACTCTCTATGTAGACCATGTTGGCCTCAGAGGTCCACCTTTCACTGCCTCCGGATTTCTGGGATTAGAGGCATGTGCCCCATGCCTGGCTTGTACAATGTGTTTTAACATCTCATTTCCATTTAACTTTTTTGTTGGTATTTTTATTTTGAGACTGTTCATGAAGTGTTCAGCACCATTACTATATTTTAGAATGTGTCATTAGTTTGTTAGTCTCTGTGTCTATAGCACTTGATTCTTTTGGGTAGGTTACTTCTACAATTA
>NW_022196905.1:65353462-65369079 GCF_008632895.1 Mastomys coucha | reverse complement strand
AATGAAACTTTTTTTTTTTTTGTTTGCTAAGCAGAGTTAATTTCTCAGAAGAAATTTGAGGAGATCAAGAAGGCCAATCAAGCTGCAGCCAGAAAGCTGATGGAGGAACATTGCAGCTCTTCCTCTGAAGAAGAAGGGGATGAAGACTTTGAAGGAAAACAGGGGAAAATTGTTGCTAATACATTCATAACATACACTACTCATACAGGTATTATCTTACTGATTTGGACATTTTCACTATAAGTAGGATATTTCTGATATTGTTTAGTTATAGTTTAAACTACTATATAGGATCATTTTTAGTGTGGTCATTTTGTGAGACTGAAGACATTTTGGTATTTAAGTTATATGTTGTTAATACTAATCTTTGTATAAAGTAGATTATATGGCCAGTGTCCTTTACAACCCTAACTCCCAGAGAAATAGGCAGGGTAAGTGGCTACTGGCTGGGATTCTGTTGGGCTGCAGGGCTTCAGGGCTTCAGGGACCCCTTCATGGTAGCCTTCATTTTCTTCTTTTTATCACATTAAAATTGCCTTAAAGTCCCTTTCGTTTCTTGACTTTGTTATTGTAGTGTCAAATCTTACTTTTGACTTTCATACTGTTTTTAAAAAATGAAGTCTTTAAAGGCCTGACATGTATATTCATCATCTGTTGTATATGTTTGGGCTGTGTTTAAGTATGCCCCTCCTTTTATTTAATGTGAGAGAGGGCCATCGGGATACTGGTATGTGTACTTATTAGTGTCAAGTAATTAAGATAAGTGGTTTCAAAGATCAATACGGATATTCTTACAGTTTCTAAATTTTACACTCATGTCATTAGAAACATTAACAGTTCTCAGTACTTTTATATATATATTTCCTGCTGTTTATTGTATAGTCTTATGTTAGTTACACATGCTTATAGTTGCATTTAGTTCTTTTTTAAAAAATCTTGTTAGAGCTAGGAGAAAAAAACTTCAGAAAATTTTTTGGAAATGGCTCTTCATAGGAGAGAAGATTCTCCTAAAATTATACAATTAGTAAATGGCAAAGTTGGCCTAAAGGTGATTTGCTCAGCTTTTGAACTTTTATTGGGCTCATTGTGTTTTCTGTGTAAAAGCAGGGTGATTCTGAAGAAGTTGAGATGGCTGCTCTTGGACCTGTTGATGAGGGAAAATGAGACTGGTTAAAAGGACATCACAAGCCAAATTAAGCCTTGGACTTCCGCATTGCTTGTATCCGATTAGTGTCTGACATGTTCACTTTGGCTCAGGCTCTCTCTTCTTTGAGATGTGTCTAGTGCCGTGGAGGGGTTGGAATGAAGTAGCACTGCTTGTCAGATAGTATGTGCTGTCTATTGAGATGTCTAACACATTTTGTATGCTTGAATATTAGAGGTTTTCTACCATAGCTGGTTTTCCTTCTTTCCCTGTCTCCTAAAAGGATTTCTTCTGCTTAAAAACAAATCTTGTTCTCCTTTAGGTATAGGTCTTATATCATAACTCCACATCAGCTCTCTTAATGTTGGTCACTGATTTGTTTCTTAATTATTACATAGTGTTTTCCTCAAAATGGGACTGCTAGTACAACACGGTCAAGCATAGCAGAGTTTGTACGTTAGGTGGAATGAAGGTAATTTAAGGGTATTAGAGTTAGTAAGACTTCAGGCTGACTCCTGTAGTGTGCCGCCTATCCCCACCCCAATCCATCTTCCTTTTGCTTTGTTAGTTATCTGCATGTACTGATGATATTGCAAAGGTTGATAGGCATTCTCTAAGAAATTTACCCTATCTCCTGAGGAATTAAGGAAGTTGAGGTAAAATGTCAAGCTTAACAAAATGAAAGCTGATGAAAACAACTTTAAGGCTAGAGAATGTCCTGTTTCTGGATGACTTCTGAACTAGTAATCATCAGTTTTGTGGCTAAGAGGACCTCACTTCAGCCATTCGAGGTAGAGGAAGGCTACTGTCTTTTAGCATAGATAGTAGAAAATACTACCATTTATATGCTTTATGAGTTTTTTTTGTATAGTTTTCTTCTTAAACTAATTTTTGTATCAAATACATTAATACTTTGATTCTTATTCCTATATATTCTGCACTATGCATGTAATAAACTGAGGAAACTAGAACAGTTTTGTGTTTTAATAAATGCCAGAGTAATGAAATAGTGTCCATCTCATACTGGTGAGTTGAGCGCTAGTACATTCCCAAGAACCTCTCCCATTTTTCTGGTCTCAGGCTTTGCATTCTGTGATTCTCTTCTTGTGTGGCTTTATTCTAAAGAGAATGTCGCCTTCACTCCCAGGCACGTCACGTTAGAAGAGATGGCTTCCCTTGTTTTCTTACCCTAGTAGCACTCCAGTCTTCTACTTTAGAAATGTATAAACACAGTGATACATACATGGCATGAACGAAACCAAGTCTAATTGTCACCAAAGCCTCCTAGAGTTTACTTGGTAAAATTTAAAAATATTCATTTTTGAAACAAGGTCTCATCATGTAGCTCTGTCTGTGAGAACTTGCTGTTTACTCTATCTTCACCTCCTTACTCAGCCTTCCTCTGTCTGATTTCTTCAGGATCTCCTTTCTCCCTCAACTAGCTTTACCTATTGCAGGCTCACATTACCTACATGTGGCTACTGTTAGCATTCGACAGAAGAAAAACTGAGACTCATTAGATAACTTCCCACAGTTCTAGCTGTTTGGTTTGCTCTAACTGCCTTCGTCTGGTACTTTCTGCTCATTCCAGTCTTAACCTCCTCAAACTTAGTTCCCTTATTTGCCACAGTGGTCATTTTAGAATATGTGACTTCCAAGTGCCATGCTGCCTGTGTCTGCTGTGATATGCCGGGTAATGCACATTATTTAGTTGTAGCCAAAGTATAATACATCTTTCAAAGAAATGTTACCTGAATTTTGTAGAGATAAACTTAGACTTTAATTTATAAGACTATACCATCATATTTTAAATGTAAATTGTATGAATTAACTTATTTAATTAATTAATTGTATGAATAAGTTGATGAAATTTAAAATGTTGCAGATTTTTTTTAAAGCCAGTTGTACTCTAAGCAATATAAATATATTGACTATAGATATTCTGTTTAAGGATGTTTTAGAAAGTTAAATGCCAACTTAAAATAAAACATTTGTCTTTAGTAGTTTTGTAGGATTAGAGTGTGTTACATTTGTTCATTAGCACTGTAAATGACATATATATTATGTTATGGTAGGGCAGATGCTTCTTAAGTGCTGTGTTTAGTTAGAGGGTTTTAGAAAATGAACTAAGATTCTTATTTAGTTTTACTTTTTGGCAACAAACTTTGATTTGAGCTAGATTATTGCCATGGTAAATTTTGTCCTTCTATAATCTTATATGATTGACCTACTTTTCTTGGAAATTCAGTCAGTTTGTGTTGAATCATTCTAGTTTTACAAAAGGCATGTACACATATTTTTCTTACATGAAGATAACTTATTTGCCGCCCTTTTAATGTCGATTGTACATTAAAGTGCTGCTCTGCCATTCTTTCATTAACTTTTCTTCTTCCACCTTTTTCTCCATAATGCCAGGAAAGCACGGGGTAGGAATTGAGGATTCACTTAGTAGTCAAACTGAGGTCACTGAACTGTTCTGTGTCTCAGATGTCTCGTGCATAACACTGATATCATGATAGTTTATCCTGCTTGGAAATAAATACTTAATACTTGTTTAAAGGCCATACAGTCCTGTCTTAGTCAGGGTTTCTTTTCCTGCACAACATCATGACCAAGAAGCAAGTTGGGAAGGAAAGGGTTTATTGAGCTTAAACTTCCACATGGCTATTGATCACCAGAGGAAGTCAGGACTGAAACTCAAGCAGGTCAGGAAGCAGGAGCTGACACAGAGGCCATGGAGGGATGTTCCTTACTGGCTTGCTTCCCTTGGCTTGCTCAGCCTGCTCTTTTATAGAGCCCAAGACCACCAGCCCAGGGATGGCACCACCCACAAGGGGCAATTGAGAAAATGCTCCACGGCTGGATCTCATGGAGGCACTTCCCCAACTGAAGCTCCCTTCTGTGATAACTCCAGCCAGTGTCAAGTTGACACACAAAACTAGCCAATACAAGTCCTTTAATTTTTTTCTCCTTAGAAAGCTTATACTACTGTTTACAGAAGGAGTAAAGAGCACAGTTTAATGAAACATGGCTGCTGTGTGCTAGTAACCTCAGCGCTTCTCTTCCACAGATTTATTATGGTGTGACGTGCTAGCCTTCCCTTCAGTGGTTCACTTTTCGTTTTCCTTCACACTTCAGTTTCTTTATATTTTACTATTTGCCATATTGGTCTTGCCAGTGGTTCTGTCTCCACCAAATTTGTTAAGGACTTGAAGTAGAAAGCAAGCCAGTGAGAGAGCTGAAATGCTGTTAATTTTTGGATGTGGTAACCCCTTGTCAACTCACTATTTGTTTCCTTTTGTTAAGCTTTAAGGGTTTAACTTATATTTTCTATAGTTAAAATTGCTTAGCATTGGTCATGTAACATGATTGTTGGTGAAGATGTGTTGTTTTCAGATGTTGTTTACAGTGATGTTTTCCTTTTTTAAATTTAAGATGGAGATATACGTGAATTAGAGCGAACGAAACAGTATCTGAATGAGGCTTTCCAAGCAGGGGCTATGACGTGCCTGATTTGTATTGCTTCAGTGAAGAGGAACCAGGCAGTAAGTCTTTCTGTTGTGATATCTGGTATGATATACCCCAGGTAACATGTCTCACATTTTTAATACTTAGCCATTTATGGTACTTTCACTTATGTTTGTATAAAAATTCTTTATTTGACAATATTATATGTGAATTAATCTTCATTTTGTTAATCTAAAAGAATTAAGGAATTATCTCTAGGAATCTTTTTAAGAATCTTTAAAATTCATACAATTATTGTGTTGCTGTGATCTAGCCAGAGCCTAATGCATGCTAGGCAAATGTCCTACCACTGAGCTAAATATTTTCAGTGGGTTTGAAATAAAGGTAGCATGTTCAACTAAAGATAGGCTTCGAGGAACTAGAACGTGATAGTGACACTGAAGTTTTACTAGGATCTTCTAACAAAGTTGAGAGCATTGTGGGAAGTGTCCAGGGCTACTGGGGGTGTACTGGCTGGTTTTGTGTGTCAACTTGACACAGGCTGGAGTTATCACAGAGAAGGGAGCTTCAGTTGGGAAAGTGCCTCCATGAGATCCAGCTGTGGGGCATTTTCTCAATTAGTGATCAAGGGGGTAGGGCCCCTTGTGGGTGGTGCCATCCCTGGGCTGGAAGTCTTGGGTTCTATAAGAGAGCAGGCTAAGCAAGCCAGGAGAAGCAAACCAGTAAGGAACATCCCTCCACGGCCTCTGCATCAGCTCCTGCTTCCTGACCTGCTTGAGTTCCAGTCCTCACTTCCTTTGTAATAAACAGCAATGTGGAAGTAAGCTGAATAAACCCTTTCCTCCCCAACTTGCTTCTTGGTCACGATGTTTGTGCAGGAATAGAAACCCTGACTAAGACGGGAAAGACAGTGAGACATAGCTGATTCTGTTATAAGGCCTTTTGCCTGATTGTGAAGCTATCGTAGATTTAAAAGGGCACTAAGGAATTAAAGAGAAGTGATAACTGAGCATGGCAGACTCAACTTTAAGACCGCATGTTAATCCTTTCCTGGTAGAAAGATGAGGTCTGATGAAATGTTTTCGGCATGTAGAGTGAAGCGGAATTTTTAAGATACTATGGTTGGCTAGGACAGTGCAACCGAGGCAGGTGTCGTCATACTCAGGGTCACTTCTTGGCTTCCTGTGATCCAGCTCCAGTAAGCTGGGTCTCTGTAAGTCGCTTCTGTGTTCCACATCTTTTCAAGGTTGTTTGTCCTTCTTGGGAACTGAGTCAACCAGTATTCAGGAACAATGTAGCACTGAGGCATTCATGTCCCCTGCAACAACATTCTCCCAGGGGACTGGTGAATGTCCCAGTCTCCTTAGGGTGTTTGTTAGAGTTAGACCAGCATGTTTATAGTTCTTTTTTAAAAAGGTCTTCCTGGACTGGAGAGATGGCTCAGCAGTTAAGAGCACTGACTGCTCTTCCATAGGTCCTGAGTTCAATTCCCAGCAACCACATGGTGGCTTACAACCATCTGTGATGGGATCCGATGCCTTCTTCTGGTGTGTCTGAAGACAGCTACAGTGTACTCATATAAATGATTAAAAAAAAAATTAGAAGGGCTTCCTGTAGTATGGACCTACTGTGGTTTTAGTAGTAATGAGTTCTACAAAATACCATTATTTGGCATTTCCTCTTCCTTGTCTTGTCATTTCCCTAGGTTATTTCAGCAAGTCTTTGAGAGAATCAAAACTAAGGGTTTTGCTGTTTCTCTTTATTTAATGCTGCTACTTTATAGTACATGTCAGAAATTTTTCTTTTCAAGTAGTTGTCATAAGGAGACCAGACCTGAGTTTTTTCTTACATCAAAATGTTTGTAGGTTTAAAAATTAATTTGGTATTACTTCTTGACCCTTAAATCTTTGTTATATGTGCCACAATGGATCTGGGAAGTCAGAGGGCAACTTAGTGAGCTTGTTTCTTCATTATTTTTATGTGGGTCCTGGGGATCGAACTCAGGTTTCCACATTTGCATGGGAAGTGCCTTTGTGGCACTTCTGAGCCATCTCACTGGCTCGTTTGTAAGCTTCTATATTATTATATTTTTACTTTTTGTTTATTTTTTAAAATTTTGTGTTACATGTTAACATAGACTTACAGGTTTTTTTATAACAACAAGGGATATGCACAAACACAAGTTATGACCAGAATTCTTTTGTTGTATTGTTTGCAAAATAGATGTCTACCAATAAGAAATGGATGAAATTATGGTATATAAGTACCATATATAGTAAGATATATCAGTGTATTTGATAAGGGTAAATGTTTATATCATGTTTTAAAAAGATAATATTTTATCAGTCAGTACCAGCATATATATAAAAATATGTGTGCATACATACATGCACATACACTTGTGTGTATATATAAAGTTAGAAATCATTCCGATTGTTAGCTACAGCTATAGTTTTTTTTTTTTACAGCTATAGTTTTTTCTTGCTATTTGAAACTGAGTGATTAATATTTTTCTTTCAAATGTTACATCCCGAAATACATCTTATAAAGATCATCTCTTCTGTGATGATTTTTGATTTTTAGTCTTTAGGTAACTTTTGAAAAATAATTAATCCAGTGTGTGATAATCACTTTAAAGTATTGTATAACTAGTTGACAAAAATCATATATAATCAGTTTGGACCCCTTTGTCTTAGGTTTGGAGCTGTTCAGGATGTTTCTGTATATTCCATATGCCCTGTATTCAGAAGTGGGCTAAAGACAGCCAGTTTCTTGTATCTTCTGTGACAGATGATGATTTTGGAAAGAAAGATTACCCCTGGCCATGGTAATTTTTTTCTAGTTCATTGGATTTTAAGTTGTAGAATAAATAAATAAATGTGGGACCTTATATATCAGATGTTGTATTGTTGGAAGCTTCAGTATGTTTTCCTTTCCAGTATTTGTCTAGTTTATGAAGATGGAGACCTTGGTAATGCTCTTCTCCTTTCAGTTTTTTTGTAAATACTAGTATCTGTCAGTATCTAATCAATCATCAGTCTATGGTTTTCCTGTGAAGCAGTGCTTTAGCTATGCTTCTAAAGGACTTGTCTATCATTCAAATCTGTTACCCTTCTCTCTCCTTGATTTCCTGTTAGTACACACTAGTGTGATATTACTCATCTAATATATTATGATTATATGGTTTCCAGTTGTATCTTCAGTCTCAAAATTACATTTGTGTATTATGTGGTATCATTAATTTATCGATGTTGATTTTACCAGCCATGTTTATTATTGCTGATTATTGGACCTTTGTCTTATTATGTTTTGAGATAAAGTGGAAAAGTTAAATCATTTGTCTCAGCTAGTCAAGAGTGGTAGATTCATTATTAATGTAATTAAACATTAGCTAGGGGGCATTGTATACTTAAAATTTTTGCAACTGTTTTTTAAATTCAAAAGTAATGTTCTTTTTACTAATATCACCCAACTTGTATAACTTTAGGCCTAATAAAATCTGGTTTTAGTCATATCTTCCATAATTATCTTAAATACCGAGATATTTGTAAAATTGTGATATAATTTTAAAAAACATTTTAGGCATGGACATTTTTTTCTAAAAAAGTAATTCTTGTCAGTCTTAAGATTTTATCCATTTCCTCTGAAGATGCTGAAGTTAGCTGAGAGCAGCTCCATTCCTCTCACTGTTGGAATTTGAAACCTAGGGTTTAGTCTTTTAAATTTAGACCTTTTGTATTTACCAGCTGAGTTCAGGTGGTAGACTGCTTTCTCTTTGAGCACATGCTGCTTTGAAAGTCTGTGCTTGATGTTGCTTATGGTGGAGGGATTTTAGTGTTGAGTGGGTGTAGAATGAACAGCTCATATTTAGAGCTGTTTGTTAGAGATCTGAGCTTCACATGGACCTATTCTCACTTTTGCCATATTCACTTCCATTTTAAGTAGAGATTTTTCCATAGAGGAACTCAGTGTCAGCTACCAGAATAGTGAACTGCTGCTTTTTTCTTAGACCTGAAAGAATAATAATGTAATTTTCTATTAGTTTTCCTTCCTTCTTAACCTTTACACAGCTATTCTGAATATAATAAATGAAGATAAGTGGCTATTTAATTTGAAAACTTACTCTGTTTACTTCTTATCTGCCAAGATGTAACCAGAAGCTGTTAAGATTATAATAAGGTAGTTATTTCATGGAAATGAACTTACACTGTGTGTTTCTACGATAAGTGCTTATTGACTAACAGGGTAAGGCCTTTGCTTGTTGGTACTCCATTGTTTAAATGAAACACATGCACTTCTACACATAACCGCCCCCAAAGTAGATCTGTGTCAGGGCAGGCGAGCAGTCCAGCACATTGTCAGCTGCCTATTATCCAAACACGCCTTTTATCATTGTAGCTATAACAAAGTCATTCTCGTTTAGTAGAGGGCAATGTAACACTTTAAATTAAATGTTAGCTATTTATAAACATGAGGTATGTCATTGGTTTTCAATTTTTACCTTAAAAAATTCATTATATTTAAGTGTGGATTTATACGTTTGTGTATGTTGTTTGTCTCTATGTGTATGTGCACATAAGTGCTGGTGCCTCTGCAGAGGTCAGAGGCATTGGGATCCCCTGGACCTGGAGTTACAGGTTATTGTGAGCCACATGATATTGGGAGTGAACTCAGATCTTCTGCAAGAGCAGCTGAGCCATCCCTCCATACCTTGTTATGGAAATTTGATTATGTCAACAAATAATATGGTTATTCTGAACACTTGTATGGTATTTATCTGGAAGCACAGCATGTTCTTATGACAATGATTTTTATGTAAAACAAATTTAAATGGTGGTCTGCAAATAGCCTGGTACAGAACATTGACTGTACTCAGTTGTTTGGGAAGAGACAAGGATTAGGACATATTTAGTAGTGGCCTATGATGATTTTCAAATGAATTTTTGGTAGACTTGAAGGTTGTCATTCCTAGCACCCAGATTTACTTTGATGTTGTCATTTTACTTTGATGTTGTCATTCTGCTATAGCAGAGAATATAAAATAATATTTAAAATTTTCCTTGACATTAGTGAACTTGAAAGAGGTATACTTTGTGTTAGAGATCGAACATTAGGAACTTCTCAGAGCTGGAGAAATGGCTAGTGTTTAGGAGTACTTCTTGTGGTTGCAGAGGACTCAGTTCAGTTCCCAGCACTCATAGTGTGGCTCACAACAGTTTGTAACTCTAGTTCAAGGATATCTCTGACACCTGTGGGTCTCTGTAGGCACCAGGCATGTATGTAGGCAAAATAGTCATAAAGTAAAAAATAAATACACTTTTTCAAAAAAGGAAAAATTCTTTGTTTATATTCAGATTTTTCCTCCTAATTTTAGGATTTTGTTATATTTTTTTTCTTGCTATATGTAGCCTGTGTATAACCTGATTGCTTTTTTCCTTTTACTACTATATTTTGTTTATTTATAGACTCTATAACAAAACTTTTAAAACCAAGCCTTATATAAATCTGAGTAAATATTGCAGAAATATGGTTTGTAGAATTTGGTTAAAAAAATCTTGGCTAGTTGAAAACTAATGTTGCTTTGTGTTTGTGGTTGTACTTTTGATATCTGTGTCAATGCATAGCAGCTAACTACATGTGATAGTGTCAGTTTGTAAAAGTATAAATATAAAGAAAGAGCGATTGTTGCCAAGTTTTATGTATAGCCTTACCTCACGGGCCTCTGGCACTTGCATTGGAGAGTGTGAGTATAAAATAGTTCCATATTTCAGGAAAGTGTATTGTGCAGAGATTTTACTAAGGATTTGTACAGAGATTTTAGTAAGACTTTCTTTTTTTA
Source organism: Mastomys coucha (assembly GCF_008632895.1). NCBI lineage: Eukaryota > Metazoa > Chordata > Mammalia > Rodentia > Muridae > Mastomys > Mastomys coucha. The sequence continues at coordinate 65,358,628 of NW_022196905.1, read as the reverse complement.
CTTAATGAAAATTTAAAGTATAGTCTTGTTACTGTTGTCTCATGTAGCTTTTAATAATTGAATTAATATTTTATTTTTTTGTAGTCCAAAATGTAGATTTGAATACAAAAGATCAGAAACACCTAGTAGATATTATTGCTACTGTGGGAAAGTAGAAGATCCACCTTTAGATCCATGGCTTGTACCTCATTCGTGTGGCCAAGTATGTGAGAGAGAGTTTAAACCTTCTTGTGGTCATAAATGTTTACTACTCTGCCATCCAGGTGAGTTTCTTATTATATCCGTAGTTGTTTCTGGGTGGCTGTTTCTTCTTAACGTTGAAGCAAACAAAATTATACAAGTTGAATTGAAGTTTGCTGTGAGACAATGTGAGAAAGGATGTCCATTTAAAGTAGCACTGAGGAGAATGGTAGAGAAGAAAATGTAAAACTTAGCAGTTTTCTTTACTGACTTTTAATCACGCCCCTCCCCACCACTTTGTTGCATTCTAGGTCCCTGCCCTCCTTGTCCAAAGATGATCACAACCACTTGTTATTGTAAGAAAGCAAAACCTATACCTCGTAGGTGCAGTGCCAAGCAGTGGTCCTGTCAGCTGCCATGTGGGCGGAAGCTGCTGTGTGGGCATCATAAGTGTGAAAATCCTTGCCATGCAGGTAAAGATCATACATGAGAACTCTAAACAGAGGCAGAGCTGTTTTTGTTGCTTTTGATATTTGTGTACTAATTTATGATTGTAATTTTAGGAAACTGTCAGCCTTGTCCAAGAGTTAGTAGACAGAAATGTGTATGTGGCAAAAAAGTAGCAGAAAGAAGTTGTGCAAGTCCAGTGTGGCACTGTGATCAAGTGAGTGATGGTGCTTCTGAGGGTGGGAGGTAAAGAGGGTAGAGACAGGCTGCTTGGAGCACAGGTACTTGGGTCAGTTGAATAGGAGGGAAGAGGAACAAGAGGTTCAGCTAATTTTCTTTCTTTCTTTTTTTTTATTATTTATTTATTGTAAGTACACTATAGATAGCTGTCTTCAGACACACCAGAAGAGGGCATCAGATCTCATTATGGGTGGTTGTGAGCCACCATGTGGTTGCTGGGATTTGAACTCATGACCTTTAGAAGAGCAATCAGTGCTCTTACCCGCTGAGCCATCTCACCAGCCCACTAATTTTCTATTTAATACCTTAGTTACTGGAGGGAAAGGTTCTTTTCCCCTCAAATAAGTTAGTTGCTGAGTTTTTAATTCAGTGTGTAGATTTACCGCTCAGCTTTCTCCTTTTTGCTTCAGCTCCCGCTGTTCTCCTCTTGAGATAGTGCCATTGAGAGAGCAGAATTGTTTCTGTGGTTTGCTTTTCCTAGGGTTGGACGGGGTTAGTCCAGGTTTGAAGTCCGGTAGGTGTTCATACTAAGCTGAGTATCTCTGTCCTTATATTTTTATGATACACTCTTTGGTACACAGGAAATAAGATGTAAATGTGTGCACATCCATGTGTATGACTCCTGTGTGAGACATAGCAGTGTAATAATGAGGAGGGCATAATGAAGCTGTTTGTGTTTGCAAGTGGGTTATGTTTCATTCTGCCTTTTTGTGTAGTTTTAATCTCTTGATGAGCGCTTTTATTTTAGGTATGTAGAAAGACACTGCCATGTGGTAATCATACATGTGAGCAAGTTTGTCATGTTGGTGCTTGTGGAGAGTGTCCTCGATCTGGGAAGAGGTTCTGCCCATGTCAGAAATCAAGTAAGATTTGTTTTAAATGAAATGTTTTATTGAGCTATAAGAAGACATGGAAGAAATGCTAATGCTTATTACAAAAAAAAACCCAAAAAACAAAAAAACAAGCTAATTTGAAAAAGCTGTATCCTGTGGGAATTGAACTACAAGCCTTTTTAGAAAAGTCAAACACTGACAGGAGTCAGGGGCCTAGGAGGAGGAGGGGTGACTAGCCTGCATAGAGGCTTGAGGGAGGTGAAACTCCTGCCTGAGAGGTTGTGGAGCAGTCACTGTACTTGTGTCTATGTCCACAAATAACTGCGCATGGAGAGAACCATCACCTCATATCAACTGATTTTGAGTGATAATGGTATATCATCGGAAGGTCATCAGTTGTCACATTCCATCTATGTACGTTGGGACTGAAGAAGACTGGATGCTGCTGTCACAGTATTAGCTTACTGTGTGAGCTTTGTTTTGTTTTGTTTTATGGAGGAGTGTGGTTCGTTGAGTAAGCTTTCTTGACTCTCCAGTAGGAGACATCTATAAGATTGTTTGTACTATTTGTCATAGTATGATTGTTAAAGGTGAGTTTTATAGTGTTTTAAAATTTATATTTTTTTCCACCCTGTAAGATTGAACAAATTTAAAAAGAAAGTTCTGCATGTCGTGGAAATCCCTCAGTTTTATGTCCTCAAACTCATCTCTCTAGATAACAATTTCTGAAGTAGTTTGGTCATATAAATGTTTATTGTCAGTAACTTGCATGTTAAATTTCTTTTTAAGAAACATAAGCTTGATGATTGTGGTGGTACACAACCTTTAATCTCAGCATGTGGGAGGCAGAGACAAGCTGATCTCTGACTTGGAGGCCAGTCTGGTCTACATAATGAGTTCTAGGATAGCTAGGACTAAAATAATAGACATTGTCTCAAAGGAACAAAAAGAAAAGAAAAGCTTGGCAGTTTAGGATTGGTTGGGAGGAATAGGTAAGAGAATTTTGAATTTGGGATTAGTCTTGCAGAAATATTAGGAGTTATTTTTATTAAGGTTATTTTTCTTTAATATTATATGGTTATAACAATTTTATGTTCAAAAAAGCTGTCATTCTCCAGGAACTAAAGAACAGGGAGCTTTGTTAGTGATTCATAATTATGTATCTTATTTAACATTTAACATTTTGTTTGCTTTTTCAGAGTTTTCTTTGCCTTGTACAGAAGATGTACCAACTTGTGGAGACAGCTGTGATAAAATACTTGAATGTGGAATCCATAGGTGCTCACAGCGTTGCCACCGAGGTCCTTGTGAAACATGCAGACAAGTTAGTTGTGTCCCATATACTTTTTTTCAAGAGCGATGCACTAAAATATGTCAAGAAACTGTGTTGTGTGTTTGTCATTGCTCCCATAACATCTGTCTCATAATCAGTTTGTGTTATCTAATATTTATATTATTGATCTGGAAATCAGATTTGACCATTACCCTGTAGTGCTTTCCTTGAGACAAGTTATAATGTTCTCACTTGCATAGCTTAGTATGGGGTTGTTTGCTACCAGAAGATATTTAGAACTCTGTTGAATTCAGCCTATGTACAATGGAGACAGACATATCTAGATTTGAGACTTTAAGTATATACATAGTTTGGGTTCAACCATACTACTCCATTAACCAACTAGGTTACTGAACACTCCACTTATTGTCTTGTACTGAGACTAGATGCACAGATGTACATATGGTTGGAACTACCTATAAATTGATTTGTTTTCATTATTTTTACTGTTTGATATCTCTTAGTTCATATGAGGTCCTATTTGGAAGAATAAAGTAGAAAAAGTATTTTAGGACATTCAGTTTTGGCTTAGTTTTTAATACAAATTTGTTATTAAGATATAACAAATTTGTTAAATAAGATCCTTTTAGTAATTACAGAAATTGCAGTGTGGAGAAAAACATTAACATTAGTCTGTTTAACATTGCTTTTTGGTGCTTGGCCTAGGAAGTGGAAAAGCAATGTCGTTGTGGAAAGCATACAAAGAGAATGCCTTGTCACAAGCCTTACCTTTGTGAAACAAAGTGTGTTAAAATGCGGGACTGTCAAAAGCATCAATGTAGGAGGAAGGTATGTGTGATTAGCTAGGGAACTGATTTAAAAGTTGTGAAATTTTTCTTTTTGGGAAAATCACATATATGATATGGGAAAATAAATACTTTTAATTTGTTTCTCAAGTATTCAGAAATGTTCTTTGTTTTCTGTGTCAAATACTAGTAAATATTCTAGATTAATACTTGTTTGCATTAGTAGAAATTCATGCCAGTTTTCGAATGTGGTGGCACAAATGGGTAATTCAGGGTTCTGATTCAAAAAGATTGTGAGTTTGAGGACAGCCTGGACTAATATGGTATGACTTTGTCTCAACAATACAAACAGAACAGAACAAAACACCAAAGACTGTATGTAGCCTCCTTGTCTCACACACTAGTTCTCAGTTCAGTTTTTGGGCTGTTTCTGTTTTCTGATGGGAAATGTCCTTAGTGGTTTTAAAGTGACAGTTATATTGATGGTTGACACCTAACAAAGGTGAGATGATAACAGAAAGTATTGATGCTTGGCTTGGAGGAAATCTGACTGTAGTATTTTGTTGGGGCTATAGAGTTGTGGCTCTTATGTGTATATATTTTTTTCTGCATGTACCCTCAGAGACAGAAAAGAGTATTAGATACCCTGGAGCTAGAGTTATATGAAGTTTTGAGCCACCTGACAGGCAGGGGTGCTAGGAACCAACAACAAGTGCTCTTAACTGCTGAGCCATTTCTCCAGCCTAGTAGTTATTTTTAGAAGTGTTTGAAAGAATACAAAGTAGTTCTTTGTCCTTGTATGTATTTAACATTTCTTTTTGTTTGGATACAGGTTTTCTAGCTTCAGTTTCCTTTCTATCTCAGGGACTCCCTTAAATGTTTCTTGTGCTGGCCAATTTTCTTTTTACCTTTATATATGAGAATGCTTTTCCTTTGCCTTTTTGAAAATACATTTTTTTTTTTTTTTTTTTTTTTTTTTTTTTTTTTACTGCAGAGCTGTAATTCCAGTTTTGTCCCCTGAATGTTGCCCACTGCCTCTTAGCTTGCTTTTTTCCTAACAAGAGGGTATCAGATCTCTCTTGTAGTCTCTTCTTGCTTTCTGGGTGATTTTGAAGAGATGTCTTTATCAGTTTGTAGTAATTCTTTTCTGGTGTTACTTAGTATAGTGTTTTTCATTTTTCTTTAGCTTGGCTTTCATAGAACTAGCTTCTAGGATTGAAATTTGTACTTCTCATCAGATTTGTAGACTTTAAACTTGATTTTCTTTCTGTTACCCTATGGTCTTCAGTGCTTCCTGACATGCACGCTCCTGATGTCCTTCAGCTCACATGCGCGCTCCTGATGTCCCTCAGCTCACATGCGCGCTCCTGATGTCCCTCAGCTCACA
>NW_022196905.1:65343258-65353194 GCF_008632895.1 Mastomys coucha | reverse complement strand
GTTCCTCACATGCGCGTTCCTGATGTCCCTCAGCTCACATGCGCGTTCCTGATGTCCCTCAGCTCACATGCACGCTCCTGATGTCCCTCAGCTCACATGCGCGCTCCTGATGTCCCTCAGCTCACATGCGAGCTCCTGATGTCCCTCAGCTCACATGCGCGCTCCTGATGTCCCTCAGCTCACATGCGAGCTCCTGATGTCCCTCAGCTCACATGTGAGCTCCTGATGTCCCTTAGCTCAGCAATGCTCTACCTTCAGTTTTCCATGCTGCTTTGTAGTATACTGGACAGGTGATCCAGCTTCGTGTTCACTAATCTTTCTCTCACACTGTGTGTTTTATTTTAGGTGTGTATTTTCACCTTAAGGAGTAGATGGGACTTGGTATAGCGTGCATGCTTTGCTCTGCATGCTCGTGTTTTATTATATGCAGATGCCTGCTTTACTGCGCTTGTCTACCAGTTCTGTCAGTTCTCATTTCTCCATGTTAAGGAAATTTCCTATTGCTTTTTAGATATTGCAGATATTTTTACATGTCTTTTCCCCCTTTAAGTATTGGCTTTTCCTTTGCTTTCCTTTAAATACTTTTAAAGGGTTGCTCTGGGCAATAAGTTACTCAGACAGCATTGGTTCCTTCTAGGCCTCATGTCTGGGGTTGATATGATCTCAATACTAAGGTAATAACTCTTAGCAATTTGCTGATGCTTACACAGCAGAAAGTTCTTCCACACTGATTGTAAGGAACACAAACGATTCCTAGTTCTGTGAACTCTAGTTATTGTTCTGAAGTTACTTCTTACATGTAGTCAAGCAAAAACTCAAAGAAAAGGGCCGTTCTAGAGTCTGCAGAGATTTCTCTATGCCATTGCTGTCTTACTATAAGTTGTGTCATACTCGCCTACATGAACTATGGATTTACCTGCTCAACTCAAGTCACCAGATTCTGCTTGTGATAGTCAATCTTCTTGTGGAACAGCCTAGACACCTCTAGGTCGAGGCTAGTGTCATCGTGGGGTTGCCCTTTGTGCTTCCCTTCTCAAGGACTGTTGTCTTATGCTGCCTGATTAATCTCTAAAATCTGTAACTTCTGGTCTATTTTTAGGTATTTGGACAAGAGGGTATATCTTATTATTGTAACTTTATTATGCATAGAAATGCCAGTTATTCAAGTCATGGACCATATAACCTATTTTGCTACTGCTACTAAAACCTTTATCTCCATTGCTATTAAATGATAGACACATTGCTACTTGCAAATATTTGTCTAATTGAGAGTTTTGATTAATTGATTAATTGCATTTCAGTAATGTGTATTTTTGTGTACTGAAACTTGTTCCTAAGTTTACAGCCTAACGCCTTATAAGATAATTACATCCTATGCTTCCTTTAAAAACAAAACAAAATAAAACAACAAAAACAAAAATACCCAACTGAAAAGTTACAGAAAAAAGTAAATTGGCAATATAGATTTTAAGTAGTTGCCTGAAATTAATGAATGAAAATTCAGCTAGGTAATATTTGTTTCTCAGAGATTAGAAATGAAGGAAGTGATAGGCTAAGGAGCTCAACTCTGCTTCTTTCTTAGTTGTTTTTAAATTAAATTAGCCAGATTCATTGTCTGAAAACTGACTGGATTTGATTAAATCCTTGGGATAATGTAATTTTCTGTATAGAAAGAAAGTGATGGAAATATTACAGCATAGAATAATTAAGAGGCAAGGACATTTAGCCTGTTTTTATTAAACTGTCATTTTCTACTTAGACTAATAAAGTCTTAATATAATGTAGTATTATTTACTAAAATAATGTTGATACTCTTGAAAATTTTATCCTTAGAGTGAAAAGAAACTTTTTGCTTTCTAAGATTCTGTAAATGACTGGGAATTAAGTGTTGTATGTGGGGTTCAAATTTCTTTTCTTTACATATTGCTTTCTCTCTAGTGTTGCCCTGGAAACTGTCCACCTTGTGATCAAAATTGTGGACGGACTTTGGGATGTAGAAACCATAAGTGTCCGTCTGTCTGCCACAGAGGTAAAATTTCATAGTAGATGTCATTTTATGCTTGTGATTCCTCAGTGCTTTAGAGTCAATAGAGAGCTTTCAGATCTTATTTGGGCCTCCTCTAACACTCTGGAGAAGGTAGGACGGTCACTATATTTCTATTTTTAAACAAGGAAATTAAAGTTAAGTGACTTAGGAAAATGCCCAGAGCATTTGTAGCAGAGTTCAAACCCAAGTCTGAATGTAAGTTGTATTGTTTCTGTAACACCAGGATGATAGAGCCTACTTTTTTTTCTTAACTTTCCCTATGGAGACTTTTTAAAAAAAGGTTATCTATATATTTATTTGTAGTATAAATTTTCATATTTTGTGAACTTATAAGTAATAAGGGTTATCTTATGCTGGCAATTCTTGGAGATTTTAGTTTCAGGATTCCTTATTCTTTTTGAGGCCTTAAACATTTTTCTTAATGTGTGAATTTTATCCATTTACATTTGTTGTATTTGATGCTAAGATAAAAATAATCATTTTAAGTGGTTTATTTCAAATTATTTTTATATTAAATAATCCCTTATACTTTGATACAAATACTATAGCTTTTAGTTTTGATAAAGAACTAAGTCTCCTTCAGAAATGCTAATGAGTATATTTTATATTCTTGTAAATATCTATAATGTTAAAATGTAGCTAATTCTGCTCCTGTAAGTCAGTCTATTTTAATATTACCTTGCTTCTTTTCTATTTTAGTATTATTTGTCACTAGCTTCTAGAAAATTCTAAACTTATGAGACTTTACAGAGAGTTTCTGGAACACTCTTTGAAAACTGTGTTCTAGATTATAGTGACATTTCAAAGTCTTTGCTCTTACAGGCTAATTTTTCTACTTCCCCGCCTCAGTAGAATATAGAGAAATTAATGTAGATGTTAGGTGGTGACAAGCAGAAGAAAATGAGAGTAAAACTAAGGATGCTGTGTATTGTCTTAGAACTTGCTTAGGAGAGGACTCTGAAAAGGTAGCGTTTGAGAGTATATCTGAGAAACAATAGGACTCATGCCACCTGGAAATGAGCTGTCTGATGCACTAGGTACAAAATGTAGTAGTACAGACTGCTCAGAGGGACATCATGGGAGGATGTGATGACAGGGACATGCTGGGTTAAAGAAATGCTGGGGAGAAGGTGGGGCTAGACAGATGGCTCAACATTTATGAGCACCATCCCCTATTTCAGTCTTGGGTTTGAATCTCAGCACTTACTTGGTAGCTTCTACCATTTAATTGTGGTCTTCTGGGGACTGGACGGCCTTGGCTGGCCTCCACAGACGTCGGACATGTAAATGGGCACAAAATACAGGCAGGCACAAAACCCCGACAAACAAACAAACAAGCCAGCAAATTAAGTAAGTAAATTAATAAATAGATAGGATTTCTGGGGAAAGAGCATGTGGACAGGGCTGTGTAGGTTATGTTTCAAATGATGGCTTTTATGTGAGCAGTCTACTACTGTGATGACTGGAGAAGGGAAATGAGGATGCACAGTCTCCTTAGCAGCAGTATAACTAGGCTACTTGGTTTTCACATGATTTTTGACATGGCATCTATAAATCAATCTGTACTGAATGTCCACTTTGATAGAGAAAATAAGAATAAATTATAGATGAGTCTAACTCATGAATGTGTTTTAAAAATATTAAAGTTTTAGGTGTCCTGACATCTAGTTCTGTAGTACTGGCTGTCCAAATCATCAGTGTGTCACAGTGAGTTGGATTTATTCTAATGTTAGTAATCTAGTAAGATTTTTTATCCAGAACGATTTCTGTAGAAAGGTAAGGGAGCATGCTTTGTCTGGTAACGGGTATCTGTAGGAAGGCTGCAGCAAGCATTACTCTTAGTGGAGAAATCGCAGAGACATTTTCCTATCATTTGAAGCACATCTCTAAATAAATAGTCATATCTGGAAAGTAAAACATTTGATGTTGAAATTCGTGTGACAATTTTTATTTGATTTGTGATTCACAAGTTATATAAGAATGGATATAGCCTTCGCTACTGAATGATAGTCTTTAAAGCTGTCATTTCCTTCATTACTTTTTTTTAATGGCTTGTGATTTATTTGAAGAAATTAGATAGCCATTTGGTTTTCTAGTGTGGATTTTGCAGATTGCCTCTCTGGTATTTTTTAATGTTTCTTTACTCTCTGCATTTTCTGATAAGTTGTTCAGTTTAGAGGTTTGGTCACATTCATGCTTTGTACTCTTTTTTTCACTTTGGTTATTGTGAAAGTGCTTATTAGTTCCCAGAGAATATTCCTAGAGCCTAAAATGATTTTTTAGAAGATGATTGTACCACTCTAAACATTAGTTTAAATCAGTTTCAAGTGAGAATCATTATCTCATACTGTCTTCATCACTCTAGTTGCCTTCGTAATCAGAATTATACTGAAGCTCCTAGGGGGAGCATCCTCGCTGCACACTGGTGGTGAATATGGCAAGGTCACTGTGGTTCTGCAGATACTGGAGGCCTGCCCATTTTGGCTGTTAATGCACTGGTCATTATTTGTCTGCTTTTAGTTTTGAAATGACAATTGCTGAGACTTAATTTGGCCTCAATATCTGTCTTTGTAATAAATTCTTTTGATCAGTAGGAAGACTGTTTAGATAAATTATTTCTTATTGTTTCAAGCTTTGATTCTAAAAAGGTGTTGCTGTAATTATGTCATGCCAATAAGATTGTTAAGTTCCTTTCTGAATTGTTGAGTGTGAATTAGAAACTATTGTTAAGTACAGGTACTGATATGATATGCTAAATGAGAGGAACTTAAATATCCCTACTAATTTGAAAAATACAGCATTCTTTTGGAAAAAATCAAAATAAAACCTGGTCATGTAGATGAGAATAATGTGAATTGTTTTATTGTCAAGACTGAAATTTTACTGGATTATACTTAGAGCATTGAAGTATAAAGTTAATAATTTTATAATAAAACATTTCCCTGTGATGCTTTTTTCCTTTCATTTTTTTCATTACTTAAATGAAATTGTTAGTTCATTTTGTTTTGGAGTGATTCTTTTTTAACTTTCAGAGTCATTACACCAGACTATTTTCTATTGATTTTTTTTTAACCAAGTTAATTACTTTGTTATATATATATATATATATATATATATATATATATATATATATATATATATATTGATCCCAATCTCTAGCAAATAATTTCTTTAACATTTTCACTCAATTAATTGAGGAATTTTTCCTTTTTTATTATTTCATTTTGGGTGGAGTCCTAATCTGGGAAAACTAGGATAGGAAGAAAGTCATTAGATGATGTCAGAGATCCTTAGGAAAGAATCACAGGTTGTGTGGAAAGCTTTCTTTCAGATTGTGCATGTTGGCGTACATAGCTATAATTCTGTACTGATGGGGTTGAGCCAGTTTGAGGCATCTAATGAGACTATCCCATGCCTTGCCAAAGTAAAGTTTTCTTTCATTTTATTTTTACATATTTTTAACAAGATAAAAAATAAAACCTAGTAACTTCTTTTTGGAAATATTTAAAAGAGAAATATTTTGGAATAATGTCCTAAGATAAATGTTTAGCGTTTAGTTTTTTATGAAGCATAAGTAATGGAAAAGTGACTAGACTCTCTTATTAATAGCTAACCACAGATCATGAGAGAAAAGTTGCTGGGTTTTGGGGGGGGTTATCAAAATATAATGCTCTTGGGTAGATGAAATGTATGTATGAAAATAGGCCAAAAGATTACTATTAGTGTTAGATTCTGCAAGAACTTAACTACTTGTTTTGAATGAGTAGCATGTTAAATTTGTTACTTAGAACTGGCATACATAGTCCTAGGTGTGTAAAGTGCTGAGTGACGCTTGTGAATGTGATTGTGGACTAAATCCAAGCTCATTAGCCGGAACCCTACCAGGGTTTCTCAAAGCTTGTATCCTCCTGAGCTACTCTCCTGATTTTGAGGAGTAGAAATTAGTTTTTCCTATTTTCTCTGTATGTGTGGAATCAAACACTAAAGCCCCTAACCTTTGTGCATAGCTTCTTTTGCTTAATGTGCTAAGAATTGTTCATATTACTGCTGCTTTGTACGGCAGATGATCCTGTTGTGCATTATGCAAATATACTGTTTGATTAGCCATTGATGGGTGTTTTGGTAAGCCAATCAGTATGGTTTTTTCCTCAGGCAGTTGCTATCCATGCCCAGAAACGGTAGATGTGAAGTGCAACTGTGGTAACGCAAAGGTGACGGTACCCTGTGGCCGAGAGCGGACCACAAAGCCACCTAAGTGCAAAGAGCTGTGCAGGTTGGTATGACGTGTTCCACAGCCCGACATCTGATGTCTTAACATTTAAATTCCTACTGATATTTGATTGTATTTTAATTTTATTTTGTGTTAGTGTTTTCAAGTAATGATCACAGTTCCTTTTCTATGGTTTCAGAAGGTATTTAAAGTAATTGCACTGTAGATGTACTGTTCAGTTGTTAAAGGTAACTTAAAAACTTTCTGATTTAGTCGACCACCAACATGTCATCATGCAAGTCAAGAAAAACACCGCTGTCACTTTGGCCCATGTCCACCGTGCCATCAGCCTTGCCAAAAAGTTCTGGAGAAATGTGGGCACTTGTGTCCCGAGTCATGTCATGACCAAGCATTAGTAAAGCAGACTGGCAGGGTAAGGACAATGTTGTTAGAGAGAATGCTGTCCTGTGGGGTGTGTTTTCTTCAGTGATTATTTAACAAGTGATAGTCAAGGTGTTTTGGGAGTGCTAAGCACTCTGCTCAGACCTGGGGTATGAGGAAAACAAGACTTGGCCTTTTGTCTTGAGAAACTCATGAAGGCTGGTATTTTGTTTAGTGGTAGGGACTGCCTCATTAGCTCCATGACCCTGGGTTCATTACCTAAGACTAGAAGGAAGATTGGGCCTGGGAGGAAGAAACTAATAAATATTTGTAAATATGGTATGATAATCATATTTAGATTAATTTGCCAGTTTTCCTTCAAGTATGGGTAGAAGTATAGATATTTCTTAATTTACTTTGTGGTTCATTCATTCAGTATTTATTGAGCCCTGGCTATATGTCAGGTTCTAGGTGATGAGAATCATATGAGAGATGGCATTCAGTGGGTGGATGCTGGAGTTTGTTTTTCATTTTGCTTTTGGCTTACAAGAGGTTAAGAAGGCTCTGCTGCTTTATTTGTTGCTTTTAATCCCAGCATCTGCCTCAGTTTTTAATACTGAATATGTGTGGAGAGGAATGATCTTTACATGCAGATGGAATAAAATAATTCAGTAAGCACATTTAGTTGAGCACTTGGATGGGGTTCAGCCTGTGTGAGCAAGAGGTCTATTTTCCCGGATTCTTAGGAAGGCTGTATGGGATAACCCTTCTGACTTCACAGGGTTTGTGTTTTACTCCTAGCATCAGCCATCAGGACCTTGGGAGCAGCCAGCGGAGCCAACATTCATTCAGACGGCCTTGCCTTGTCCTCCGTGTCAAGTTCCTATCCCTGTGTAAGGATTGGAGTTGGACATAGTATGAACTGTGCCTTCTTTGCCTTCTAGGTTTCATCATCATTTTAAGCCTGACCTGCAAGCTAGTCTCCATGTTGTAGTTCGTCCTTTGTTAACTGTCTTGGCTATGATACTTAACCTTTCTATGCATATCTGGTTTTATGTGTCCTCCTTTAGCTAGAGAGAACTGTCCTTAGCTTTCCATCGCAACAGGACAGTTAGGATTTCTAAGAAACTCATTATTTGGCACTTTTCCTGGTGATTCCCACACTAAAGTGTGGTATTTCTTAGTTCAGCCAGGTTTAGATGGCAAACTAGAAGTGTAAAGGAAGCATTGGAAATCCAAGAAAAGTTTCCTGGATTGACCAGGGAGTGGTGGAGACTGAGTTTTAAGGAGTTGAACCTGGAAGAATAGAATGCAGATCCTTTCAGCAGAGACTGGATTAGAAGGGGAAAAGGAACAGTTCTGAGAAGGAACATGTTAGAAAGTGGGCTACTACCTACAGCGTAGGTTCCAAATCAACAATTGGTGCATCTTGGATATTGATCTTTCAAAGACAGAATTCTTGTTTTCTTTATTTCTAAAAGTCATTTTTCTTCTACAACTTCCCTTCTACTGTGTTGTGGTACATAATCTCTTTTACATGGTGCTAGATTCAGTTTGCTAGTGTGTTAATTTTTTGAACAGGTTGGAGACATAGCTCAGTGGTTAAGAATAATTCTCTTCTTACAGAGGATCTAGGTTTGATTCTCAGCACCCACATGGCTGTGTATAACTATAACCGTCTCTAACTCCACTTTCAGGGGATCTGATGCCCTCTTTTGGCCTCTGTGGGCATCAGGCACACACATGGTATACATGTCTGTGTAAAACACCCATACACATAAAAATTGAATAAATATTTTAAAAATACTTTTTAAATTTATGTGTGGTAAGCATGCCTGTAATCCCAGCCTTCAAGAGGCTGAGGCAGAAAGATTACAAGTATAAGGCCAGTCTGGGCTACCGAGTGAGCTGAGGTCTAGGGTAATCTGGGGGACAGGTCCTGGTGTTTTCTTTTGTTTTTACAAAGAAGAAAAGAAAAAAGCCAAAAATTTCCAATAATTTTGCAATATTAGTATTACTAGCTTGTATTCTTGTGATATCCTTTTTTTCTTTCTGGCCTTATAATCATGGAAATACTAGGTTCCCTGAAAAAAAGTTGGGAAGTGCAGATTAGTGTGAATTCTTCAAATGTTTGTTAGAACTGCAGCTTCTCATCCTGGGCTCTCCGGTTGGTTTTGTCTATTCCAGACTGTCGGGCACAGTAGTTGTAACCATGCAGTGTGCGGCCTTTCTATACTTAGCCTTTTTCACTTAGCTTCGGAAGTTAGGTTCCACTGTATTTTTTTTAATGGTTGATAACTCAGTTTTTTTTTTTAATTACTGAATAACATTGTTGCACTGCTTAGACATCTCATAGTTGACTTATCTTTAATATAATATTCTACTCTTTGAGAACTTTATGGACTGAATTTGGATGACATTCAGCCCTTTCTTCCTTCCCCAGCTCTTACCAGATCCACTTCTGTCTTCCCACCCACTCTCAACTTTGCCTCTTTTTTCCTTTACTAACTCACTGGTCCAATTTCTTTTGACTGTATTCTCATGGGTGATTCTACCCATTCACCTATTGAAGGACATTTTGGTTGCTTTCAAAAATAATGCTGCTATATATGCTTATGTATAAATTTTTGTATATGTATAGCTTTTTAGCTCATTTAGATATGAACTTAGGAGTTTAACTGCTGGGCCATGTGATGAATTTGTATTAGCTGTGTGAAGCTGTCGGATTGCCTGCCATATGGCATGACAGTTTGCATTCTCATCAACATCAGTGGTGGTCTTCTTGTATCCTGTTAGCATAGGGCACTGGTGGCACGTTAGCTGTTTTGTTAGATGTGTGGACATGTTGCCTGTTATATTACAGCTTCTTACTGACCTGATATCCAGCACCTTTTTACATGTCACTTTGGCATTTTTTGTTGCTTAGTTAAGGTTTACCTTTTGCTCAGGTCTTTGACCATTTTTCTAATGGGGTGGTTTGCTTTTTGTCTGTTGTTAAGGATGAGTTCTTTGTATAGTTTACTAGATATGTTTTCCAAATGTAGTCTTCTCATCTGTGTCTCGTCTTCTGTAAAGTTTAGTAAATTAGAATTTACCCGTTTCCTTTATGGATTATGCTTTTGACATTGTTTCTAAAAAGTCATTGTGGTACCCAGGATTATTTTGATTACCTCCTGTGTATTATACTTTTGTGTTTTGTATTTAGGTCTGTAATCTGTTTTGAGTTAATTGTGGGGCTGGGCAGTGGTGGCGCACGCCTTTAATCCCAGCACTTGGGAGGCAGAGGCAGGCGGATTTC
>NW_022196905.1:65308144-65343130 GCF_008632895.1 Mastomys coucha | reverse complement strand
AAAAAAAAAAAAAAAAAAAAGTTGTGTTAATTGTGTTAATTGTGAGAGGAATAAAATGGTTATATATTTGTTCCAGCACTACCATTTGTTGAGAAGAAAATTTCTCCTGTAATTTGCCTTTGTTTTTGTCAAAGATGAGCTGATTTTATTTGCATGAGCCCAGTTCTGGGCTCTTTGTTCTAGTTTATTATGTTTCTGTTCTTTCATCAGTACCACGTGGTCTTGATAACTATAGTCTTATAGTGAGTCTTGAGTCAGCACATGTTAATCCTTTAGCTTTGTTCCTCCTCAATATTATGTTGAGTATTTTTGAGCTGGGGTACCTTGTAATCCAGGCTAGTCTTGACCTTGCTATCTAAGAACTCATACAGAGTTGAGGCTGACTTTCATCTGAGTGCTGGGGTTGCAGTGGTGTGCCACCATGCTTGGCTTTTGGTGAGGACTTGGAATTGTGTGGAATATAGATGAAGTTGGGAAGAAATGTGACTTTAAAGTTGAAGTATATAACTTTCTGTTTTTAAACATGGAATCTTCATTTAAACCCTTCAGTTTTCTTGTCAGCATTTTGTAGGTTTTTTTTAAAAGTAATATCATTCAGTTATACAGTTAGATTTATACCCATTTTATTTTTCTGTGTACCATTGTAAATAAGTTTCATGTCCCAGTTACTCACTGATACTCTTTTGCAACTTTGTGCAACTTTATGCAATGTGTATGTCAACTTTATATTCTGTATTTACTATAATTGCTTATTTCTAAGTGCTTAATTTTTACCTAATAGAAGCTAGTGTAGTTAGCATACTTGTTTTAGATACCCTTAAAGAGTCTATAATGCTTTTACTTTATGTTTTATCTTGCAGGGAATGTCTGGGGAAGCATGAGGTGAGTTATTGGTATAATCTTTAAGTTTAGCTTGTAATCTTTATCACTTTTGTCCGAGAGATGTTAGAAATAGCTTGTTGTCTCTCAGTGTTATAAAGAATGCATATTTAAAAACAATTTACATTGCTTTTATGTGAGAATTAGCTTCTGTGTATTCACTATAGAATCATATCAGATTTCTATTTCAATAATAGGTTTTCTTTCTGACATCGATTTTTAGAGGAATGTTATAACAGGTGTTTAATTTTCATATATTATTAATGGAAACATGTTAGATCATTGTGAAAGTTGATCTCAAATTATTCATTTTGGAAATGTAAGTGTAGAAAGTTTTGTGTATAGATGTGTGTTGTGCAAGTTGGCTGTTTTTTATTTTCATTTTTAAGGTGAGCCCACTACCATGCCATGCTGTAGGACCCTATTCTTGCAAGAGACTTTGTGGAAGAATGTTGCACTGTCAGAATCATACGTGTATGAAAGAATGCCACAAAGTGACTGAAGTTGATGGCTCTACTGGCAAAAATAAGGTAACATCCTTAGGACAGAAGCGTGTATACTGACTGTATCCTTGAAACACTTCAAAAATGATACCACAAGTATCTTAACATCTGCAGTAGATGCTATCCACTTTCTTTTTTGAGACATTATTCTCACCGGCCTGGAACTCACCAAGTAGTCTATAGACTGGCTACCTAGAGGATTCCCAGGGGTCTGTCTGTCTCTGCTTCCCCAGTGGTGGGATTCTAAGCATGGGTCACTGTGCCTAGCTTTTTATGTTGGTTCTAGGGCTTGAACTCAAGGCCAGCTTCATCTACACATAGGTTTCAGGCTAGCCACAGCAACATAAGACCAAGCAAAACACAAAGACAAATTGTTTAGAGAAGAATATTTTTTTAATAATTTGAAATGTTCTTTTTAAATTCTAAATACCAAAGATAGCTTTGATTTTTTTTTTTGAAAAGGGATTTATTTTTTTAAAATTATTCATGTATATATTTCTGAGTGTGGATATGTTTCTAAGTGGGTATGTTCTCACTGAATCCCCCCAAAAAGTATTGGATTCCCTGTGGCTGGAGTTACACATTGTTGTGAACTGCCTAGTGTGGGTCCCGGAGACTGAACTGATTCTCTAGAAGAGCAGGAAGTGCTCTTCCTCGCTGAGCTGTCTTTCTAGCCCCTGGTCACGTAGAATTCACTGATAGCATTGTTCTAATCATGACTTCATTTAGGACATCGTAAAAGATTCTTGACCTTTAAGTCTTTGTGTCTGTATCTGTAGCTGTTTTACAAACTTTATTTTAATATGACATTTGAAAATAATTTATGACAGTTAAAATCTTTAACCTTCTTTGATAGAGTCTAACCTTCTTTAATAGACTCTAATCTCAGTTATATGACTACATCATTAGAGCAGAGGAAAGTGAATTGTTAAGCTATATTGAGGTATACTTTTGAGTATAACTAAACTTTATATTTCAACAGTATATTATTTCTATAGTTTAGTGATGATTGTATTTGTTGGGTTAGAATGCATTGATAATTTTTTATTTGATGTTTTTGATGTTGTTGGTTATTTCTAGAAAGCAGTTTGCAGTTTTAGTAGGGATACTTTGTATGGCCAGAAATGTTGCACAGGTGAGGTAGATTGACTTGAAATTTATAGGCATAAGCATTTAAATGATACTAATCCTATTAACAGTCTTGTTATTTTTATCGTGGTTGATTTTTAAGATTAAGAACAGGTACCATTTTATTAATAGAGTCCATATTTTTGTATGCATATATGTCTGCACAAACCAGAGGTCAACATCAGACATTCTTCTCCATCATTCTTCACATTGTTGTTTTGGGACAGGGTATCTCATTGAACTGGGTAACTTTGCAGTTGGCTAGACCAACTGGTCCGCAAGCTCCAGGGCTCCTCCTGTCTCTGCCTTCCGGGTTAGTACAGGTGTATACCGCCATATCTGGCTTTTACATCTGTTGGGGGGATTCTGGTCCCTGCAGTTAGGCAGTAAGCATTGCACCTACTGAATAGTCTCTCCAGCCCTATTAATTGTACTTCTGGGGCTTACAGAAGTACTTTGTTCTAGTGGGGTACCTACCTTTTGTAACCTCAGTATGTGGAAGTGTTAGGTACCGATGCTTTATTTCCTGGTTACTTTTCAGGCTGGTCCAGAGTGCCTTCACTGTGAAGAAGGCTGTTCTAAGTCACGGCCTGCGGGTTGTCCTCACCCTTGTGTTTTGCCATGTCACCCTGGAAAATGCCCTCCTTGTGTCCAGATGCTTAGAATAAAATGTCACTGCAAGATTACAAGTCTGTATGTGGAATGTAGGTAAGTAGACAGAAGGATACTTGTTTTACTATGATTATTAAGAGACGTCTCTGGAAGACTCCTCTATAATATTTAGACAACATCGTGTCTGGCTGAGATGCTGCTGGTGCGGTTTTTAGCAGGGTCTTGAAAGGAGGAGGCGCAGTGTCACCTTCCAGTGCCTCACTCTGACGTCAGCCAGCCAGACTCTGCTTTTTGGGGGTTTATAGAAGATTGGCTAGGTAAAAAGTTACATCACTGCTTTCAGAAATATGAGTACCCCTATGGTAGGGCATTTAAATGATGGTGTGTAAACCTAGAAATCTTTTGGATAGAAATTTGACTTGTTGATAGTTGCTTAGGTATCTCTCTTTTTCTCTATTAGGTTTTTCTCTCTTTTTCTTTGAGATAGGGTCTCTTTCTCTTTGGGTAGTCCTGGGTGTCTTAGAACTTGCTTTGTAGACCAGGCTAGTCACAAACTCTTAAGACGTCTACCTGTCTCTGTGTCCTGAGTGCTAGGATTAATGGAGTGTAACACCATTGCCTGGCTTTTTTGTTTTGTTTCTATTTTTTGACTTATGTTTTTGAAAGGTAGATATGTATTATTATAAAAAATTCTTGTTATAGAATTTATCATAGTGGGATCTGCTTTGTTTATTTTCTTTACCTAAAATGTACATTATATAGAGGGGGGAAAATACCATTGTCTTCTTGATAGATCTAACGTAATTTACCATTTATACCTGTCACTTTTAGTTTAGGCTTCTGGAAATTAAGGCTTGCAGGAGTGTCTTCAGATTAGTTTTTGTCTCCTTTGGGATTGTTTCTATCTGGTTTTCAGTATTTTCCAGATTTTTGGAATAGTAAGAACTCATGGTTAATTTTGGAAGTGCTTATTTTGCTTAGAAATTACTTGATATATTTTTAAGTTTAGCTTTGTAATAGTTTTTCAAAGTAGTTGCATATAATTTTTAGAAATCTATTTTTTTTTGTTATTCTTGTTTTATTTTCTCTCAGAATTTTTTTTTTTAATTATTTGTGTATGTGTGTGTGCATTGTACACCATGATGCACGTGGAGGTCAAATGACAACTTCAGAGTCAGTTCTTTCCTTCTACCTCTGAGTGGGCTCTGGGATCGAGCTCAGGTTGTCAGGTTGTGCAGCACGTACCTTACCTGCTGAGCCATGGCACCAGCCCCATGGTGACTGAGTGGAGGAGGGTAGTTGTTACTGAGACGTAATTTAAACGTTCTAAGGAGATAAAAGGAAGATGCCTTTATGAGTATGATTGAAATTGTGACCCCTTAGAAAACATATGAAAAACTGGATTTGGGTTTGAGTGTCATCAAACGTTTCCTATTTCTAGAAAAATAACCACAGCTGATGTAAGTGAAAAGAACCTCCTCAGTTGTTGCAAGAACCAGTGCCCCAAAGAGGTAAGCCACAGCTGTTGTTAGGTCAGGCTCTTTGGACACCGATGCTCGGGGCTCTCTCCTTGTCGTCGGCTGCTCTGGTCACGACGAGGAGAAATGAGCTGTATGTAAATGCTAAGCAAAATGCCCCTTTCTGTTCATTCAGGGACTTAGGACTGGAAGGGACCCTTGGGAGGGATTTTTTTTTTCTTTTTTGAGAACAGTGCTAAAGCTAGCTTATGAATTTTATTATTTTATTTTATTTATTTATTTTGTTTATTATCTTCTTAATGTCTAAAATAGTATTCAAAATAAAGATTTAAAACTGTGTCACAGGCAGCTAGATGGTAGATTATTAAAAACAAAAACAAGAGGTGCATTTGTACACATGAATATGTTTGATTTTTTTAAAAGTAAACTATGAAGGTCCAGTATAAAAGAAAAAGAGAACGAGAAACAGTAACTATGTGGGGGTGTGGAGGTGTGGATCATGAGTGAGGATAGGATCTTGTTCTTTGTTTTGGTGCTGTATAAGTTCACAGCTTCCATTTCACATCCTAATTCTGTTTATAAGTCAATTAAACTATATAGACTTTAGGTATGATTAATTTGGGTGTATGATGTTTTATTTGAAGGTTTTAAAAATAATAATGTTTTCAAAATAAAATTTCACCTGTAGGCTTATATTTTTCAAAACCTACTTTAATAAGGATTCTTAAACACTTTAACCTTCCTTATAGCCTACCAACCAAAGGTAGGGGAGGAAAACCATATATGTACATAGCATATATGTATTATTTAGCACAGGAAGTCAGTATTCTATTATTCTATCTCATTAAAAGCAACAACCAAAGTTAAAAAAGAACCCAAAGCATTGATGCTATCTCAAAAGTGTATCAGAGTCTTGACCTGCATTTCTTTCTATTCTAAATGTTACCACCACTTTATATTTTTAAAAATTTTACTGGGTTACAGGGGGTGTTTGTATGCCATGGTGGCAGCTCTGTGGCATTGGTCTCTTCCTTTAAGTACTAACTCAGCTTGTGAGGCTCAGTCATCAAGCCTTGGCAGCTTGACCTGCTGAACGATGTCACTGTCCCCTATGGTCGCCTTTCACTCACAGCTTTGGCTGAGGGTATGTGTGGCTATATATCGCCTACTGTTTTAGAAAGCACATACTTTTGTGATTTCCTTATTATGTTTGTCCATTTATTTTATCATATGAGTACTCTATAGTTTATGGATAAATATTTGGGTTATTTCTAGTTTGGAATTGTTACCAAAAACCACTCGCTGCTTTTGTGTGAACAGATTCCTGTAGGCACAGAGGAATCATGAAATTCCTTGCCCACAGGGAATGTTTAATTTCAACTTCAATGAAGCATATTGAATTTATTTCCAAAACGGATGTACCAATTTATAACCAGTGAATTTTCCAATTATGGAAAGTTATCAGGTTTTCCTACTTTCATTATGCAAAAGATTCTATTGTTGCCCCTCCCCCCCCCTTTTTTTTGGCATCTTATGATTTTACTCCTGATCAGTGGTGAGTGAGTGTCTCTTCAGCATTGTGGCCTCACTTTGCCTTTGGATGTTTGGTAGACATACCAGCACAGTGTACTAGTGAGCACGTTTTACTTCTAGTTGCAAGCTACAGAACTAACTTGGAGTCACTTATAGTTATACATATAAAGAAGGTATCTTAAAGAGGTCATTGGGCATTGGTATACAGAGTTTAAGAAGTGGCTCACAGCCAGACATTCAGAAAGGTAGGATCTCTGCAGCCTGACAGAATTGGCTTCTTCAGTGAAATGACTATTCTGCCTCCTCTTCCTGACTGGCCGACCTTGGGTCAAAGGACTCTGTCAAAGACTATCTTCAACATCCAGGGTCAACCGAAGTGGGGCATAGAGTTAGTGAGTGACTCGGGCTGTCAAATGCTCCCTGAGGGGGTAGCAAAAACACTTTTGGCTGGCAAGAGACTCCTTGGAGGTTGGTGAAAAAAAATACAAAGTGGGGAAAAGTCACATACACACACACACACACACACACACACACACATACACACGCACATGCACACATGCACATGCACACGCACATGCACACAAACACACACATATACACACACGCACATGCACACACATACACACACGCACATACGCACGCACGCACATGCACACAAACACATATACACACACACGCACATGCACACACACATGCACACACACATAAACACACACACATAAACACAAACGCACACTCATATACACACACTGAGTAGATGAAGCAAGCTTCAAAAAACTCCAATAGCTTCACACATGCACACATATACGCATACATATATACATATATACACATACATGCATACATTGACACATTGTGTGCATGAGCCAAGTTCTAACCACATTCCATATATACACAGGTATGCATTTTGTGGTTGAATGGAGCAAAGCTCCAACAAGCAAGCTCTAACTTTAGTTTTTCTTCTACAGCTTATGTCTTAGCAAAATCTTTCAAGAAGTACAAAAAAATCACAATGTGGCTACTTTCTATTTTTCTTCTAGTTAATGATTATAATGCATGTACGTAAGATAAAAACACATTCCCAAATACTCTCACATGAGTAAACATTTTACATATTACAAGTGAAAAAAACAGATTTTCCCAAGAACCCACATACATTTATAACTAAGCAACTTGTTATAGATTAACAAAGTGCAACCAAGCAAGGTAAGATTCTCAGCCAGTTTCTCTTACTGGCAGGCTTTAATTTGCAGTTATGAAGAAAGGATCAATTATTTTTATTATTTATCTTAAGTAATCTTACTGAAAAATTTTAAAAGAATCACAAATCTAAACTTCTCTATAAAAATCAGCCATTTCTACTTTAAATCTTCAGGGTATGCATTTATTCATTAACAGTTTTTTATTAAATCATATCAGGAAGCTGAGGGCAAAAATGGGCACAAGAACTTAGTCATCATCTTGATTATTAGCCCAGCCTTAACAAGAAAGGCGTAACAGTTGGTACTAGTTGGGCTACCATTGTTCTTGTTCCCTGACCTCGAAAAATCCCTAGCTCAGCTAGTAAGAGTAGGCCATTGACAAAACAACCTAACTTCACTAACAGTCTACATCCTTAACTTCTAAGGATGGTGGTCATTGCTGACTACGTACGTCTCTTAAGTTTTTTTTCTGAGGGTGGCAGATGAATCATTAATCTGTTCCAGCAGTGATGCTTGAAAAAGATCAATCACTGTTGTTATTAGTGGCAAAGAGGGGCTGGAAAACCCCTTAGAATCCTCATATAACTCATAGGTTAGGAGGGACGCGAAGGCAACAAGCAGAGCAGAGCTCCACAGCAATATGAAGTCCTCAGGTTCCTGTCTCTCTGAGGCACACCCATCTTGATTATCTAACTGGTAGTTCTAAAGCTGTTTGTTGTTCCTCTTGCACAGGCCCTAAGGACTTGTCTTGGCATAGGCAGTTACAGACCTAGGGCAGGAAGCTGGAGTAGCTAACAAAGCCATGACTATGACATCAGCTGTTGAAGTGGAGATTGAGAATATTAAAAAACTCTAATAATAATATTTTATGTAAATAATTGTAAAAGAAATAGGGGAACTGGCCCTACTTCATGATTCCTGTCAGTTCTTACTGGGGAAGGCAAGAGCATTGCAGACTGATAGATCAGCTGTCAAGGTCAAATAAAGAATTTGAGGGAGATATGTATAGTTTGGGGTCAGAGCAGGAGACTTGCATGCTGTCAGTAGAGTTCTGAGAAGTGTGAGGACTTTGAGGATCAGGAAGATGTGATATAGGTTCAGTGCTTCCCACCTTTTCATTAATCTCCAGTGCATCGCAGGAGTGTGCAGTGGCGAGTGCAGGGCCACACTGGAGTTAAGATTCCTTCAGTGGGTTTTCTCTTATGCTCCTTCGAATTTAGAATCACTGTCTCAAATTGAAGTATGATATGTGAATAAAAGAATGTTTCATGTGAAGACTTCCAGGATAGAAAGATAGTAAGTGGTTAAAAATAAGGAACAGCTAAACATCATGGCAATTATTGAGTTGTCTTGACCACCTATATAGTATATGTTAATGCAGTTATAAACTGTTTTAGAGTGAAAGGCTAAGCAATTGTGACAGTGACAAGAAAGCTTCCTTTCTTATCTCACGATAATGTAAGGAAGAGGTGGCGTTCCTGGGCTCCATGTGTTCACTCAGTTATCTAAGTTAGCCAAGTTAGCCAGGTACCTTCCCTTTTTCACACATGGTTTCCACTACTGCTCCAGGTCTCATCATTTATAGGACTTATGGAAAAACATAAATCCATTTCTGAGTGCTTTAAGGCATATATTACTTATATTGATTTTCCTTCATTGGTTTAGTCACCTGGCTGTAATGACAATGTGTTACTGTGACAGTAACATCTACTCTTGAAGGTAGAGCTTAAAAATATTAAAATTTTCTAATAAAAATAGCTTGAAAAAGTAATTATAATAATCTGCCAAAAGAAAAAAATGTTGAAGGGCCAGTTCATCTGTTATTCAGGATTAGTTGGCACTGTGTGTTGGATTCTGTGAAAACAAGCATTAGTGAGGAAAGGAAGGCAGAGGATGACCACAGTGTAAATGACCAATTGCTTTTTGTCATGTTAGCTTCCTTGTGGCCATAGATGCAGAGAGATATGTCATCCTGGTGAATGCCCCTTTAATTGCAACCAGAAGGTAAAACTTAGATGCCCTTGTAAAAGAATAAAACGGGTAAGTATTTTAAATGATAGAATTACTATGTGTGTTGATAGTTTTTGGCTTTAATTTTAAGGTTTCTTAAAGAATCTTTTTATTATACTTAAACCAAACCTAGTTTTGTTTCTGTAAATTCTCATTTAAAAAAAAAAAATCAGTCCAATTTTCTGTAACTTAACAATAGAAGAAAGATGATTTTCTGTTGAATCAAGCTCAAGACCCTATTGTTGGAGTAGTACTAGTGAGTTCTAAATTGAAGTCTTTGAGCAAGGGGCTGCTATGAGGGATAACATGAGTTTCATGGATTAAGAAGTGGTCTGGATGTAGAGGCTCACAGACATCTATTGATCTGAGTACAGGGTCCCCAGTGAAGGAGTTAGAGAAAGGATCAATGGAGCAGAGGGGTTTGCAGCCCCTTAGGATGAACAACTATGAACTAACTACTACCCTCAGAGCTCCCAGGCTCTCAACCACCAACCAAGGACCGCACATGGAGGGGTCTGATTGTTCTGGCAGCATGTGTATAGTAGAGGATTGCAATTTGATCATTAATAGGAGGAGAAGAGCTCGGCCCTGTGAAAGTTCTGTGCCCCAGTGTAGGGGAATGCCAGGGACAATAAGTGGGAGAGGGTAGGGTGGCAGGCATGGGGAGGGGGGAGACAACAGGGGTTTGTTTTTGTTGTTTTTGTTTGTTTCTTTGTTTTTTTGGAGGGGAAACTAGGAATGGAGAAATTTACATGTAAATAAAGAAAATATCTAATAAGAAAAAAAAAAGAAGTGGTCTGGAATTAGGCTTGTCCTTTTATATGAAGGTTTTTATTTGCTATTAGTATTTTCCTTTGAAAATAATTAATTGAAAAGACTTTTAGTCACAACCTCATAAAATAATACAGAAACCCAGAAGAATAATTGTAAGATTGAAAAGTTATTGGAAGAATAGACAGTGAAAGCCTAAGGATGAGCAAGATATTCAAAAGAGTTAAGAGGGGAGAGAGAGAGAGAGAGAGAGAGAGAGAGAGAGAGAGAGAAAAGAGAGGGAGGGAGAGAGAGGGAGGGAGCACGTGAGAGAGAGAGAGAGCGCTCTTCACACAGTTCTCATCTCCCCTGACTTCAGACTGGCAGTGTACACTGCTTGGATGAGCTCTTTTGTTTGCCTTGGCCAACCATGCTGTACTTACCAAGTGTCTCATGCTCTGTCACGTTCTTGTGGTTATTTCCTAATTGCTTTCTCTTTGCATTAATTCTTCATTCTTCCATGCAACAGACATTTGTTTAAGTTCTTTTTTATGCGGCTCTTATATTTCCTTTATTTCTATAATTTTCACTATTTTTCCTATAGTAGGTAAGTTCACTATTTAAATTTGTGTTTAGTTTATATTTAAATTGACCATATTTACATGAAAATATTTGCCAAGCTGTTTTTAATCTGGACAGCTCTTCAGTTTTGTGAGATATCATGTCTTGTCCAAGTGTAGTTTCCCACCCATTACTACTTAGGCAGTGAAGGATTTTTACAGGAACTTTAAAAAATGTTAATAAGTTGAAAGAAAGGTATATAACTCTTCAGGACAACTCTAGACTTTGACTGTTGGGGTAGCAACACTAAATGCACGTATTTTAGTAAGGCAGCTAAAGGTGCTGAGGTGCTGTGTCTATCTATATCTGTATAGATAGATAGATAGATATGAGAATGATATTTTTTAAAGTACAAAGAAAATAAAGGAGTAAATATTTGAACCAAGATACACAATGTTTAGTAAATATAGCATATTTGTAACCTTTAGCTGTTAGGTGATTTTGCTGTTATACAGTAGTGATTTGAAAGAAAAATTGACTAAGTTTTTCAATTTTGGCTATTTATAGGAATTGCCTTGCAATAAAATACGTGAAAATCAGGTTTCAATTGAATGTGATGCAACGTGCAAGGAGATGAAGCGGAAAGCATCTGAGGTGCTGTCTCATTGGAGTACTTACTTATGGGCTAAGGGCCTTTTCTCTGTTTGTCCTGATTCTTTATATGCTTATTAAAACCATTTGTGCTTATATTGTAAAGGCTACTTGTATAGGTCCGTTCTGAGCTCCAAGGTAGTTTTACTGCTTGCTGTGTGTCTATTCTTTTTGTCTTTTACACCAGTTAGTGTATTTGCCTTGGCCTTAGCGAATTGTTTCCATAGTACAGTAGCCTCTGGAAAATTAGGCTAAAGCACATGACATAAGGTCTGGGCGTGCTCTATAGTGTGAGACGTCCTTAGTGTTGACTCTGCCTGCTACACTCACCAGGCCACAAATAATTGGCTTTATTGATTCACAGTCTTGCCTTCCAGACACTCCTTTGAAGGAAGTGATCAGTTTCTACTCTAGGAAAATGTGGTATAAATAATTGATTTTAGATTCTTAATATGGTAGCTTAAAAGGAAAAGTTAAAAGTGTTTTAGTTACAGATTCCTAATGGCTTGAATTGTGATATAATCTCATATAGCTGGTAAAAGGAAATGTTTAAATTATAACAAGTATACACAAATATATAAATTATATTAACCACCATGAGTCTATAGATGGACCTTGGTAAGATTTGCCAATATAACATTTGCGTTTCTCCATGGGCTTTCCAATGTGAGATTTCTAGAAGTTGCTATGGATTAGGAGAACCCGGGTGAGAAGATGCCAAAAATCTACAAAGCTTTTATATGTGGTTGTTAATTTACCTTTAAATGTAGATTAAAGAAGCAGAAGCCAGCGCTGCTCTGGAAGAAGAAAGACGGAGACAGCAGGTACCTACCTCAGAGATGGGCAGACTTGTCCAGTCTGCAGTGTGGGTGGCCTTGGGTGACCAAATACAGCGCAGCACCAAGTTTATTCTGTATACCAAAATTCTCTTGAATTATTCTGATTTGTCTGTTGACAAATGCTACTTTATATTAAATTAAATCCACTGATAGATGGTCTTTTAGTGTATCTATGACTACAGTAAATGTGTATGTTAATGAAAATGTCTATTTTTTTCAATCCAACTATTTTGTGTAGAGAGTATGTGTTTACTTTAGTCAATTACTGTGTACTGTGGTACACTGTTATATCATCATTGTATAGGAACTTAGTGCTTACCAAAGGATAAAAGATGACATTTGACAGTGACTGACACCCCAGGTTATCCTCTTTTACAGTCTGTTTTTATTCTTCCTAAAGTAATCATTTGCATTAAAACATGAAGCATTTTCCCTTAAAGAATATTTACTGTATCTTATAAAGGGACATGTGCAGAAGAGTCATATTTGATAAAGAAAAGAATCTAATTGAGGCAATGTTTTTTCTTTACTTATTTGGATTTCTATGCTATAAGCCATTGATTCTTATTTTCTACATTATAAAAAGGCTAAAATTGTATGTGGAACATCTTTGCATTTGCAAGAAGGTGCTCTTGGGGTATAAAATAGTGTTAAGATCAAAGCTGTTGTCTATTACATGTTTAGTATCAAAGACAGGCTTACAGTATGAGAGGATGGCTTTATTGTACTCAGATCTGTGTGCTTACTAACTACACTCTAGCATTAGTTGGGTATAGTCAATAATGGATGAGAAGTTTTTTGTTGTTTAAATCAAATTAATAATTTATTATACTGTTACCATCAAAACCCTTCTCAAATTGTTTTACTTCTATTTAAATAAAGAGTTGCAGATCAGTGTTTTCTTTGACAGTAATACAAATGAAACTGTTTTGCTTCAGGCTGAACTGGAGGCTTTTGAAAACAGACTGAAGGGCCGTCGGAAGAAGAGCAGGAAACGAGATGAAGTGGCGGTGGAGCTCTCGCCTTGGCAGAAGTATAAGTTCTACCTCCTTCCAGTGTGTGCAGTTGTGGTGGCAGTGCTTGTGTGGTACATCTTCCATGGTGTGAATTAATGATCCTTTAATCTTCTGACATACCTCAGACTGGAGTTACATAAATGTTGACTTTCAGACATTAGGAAACATGCATTGTAGCGTATGATCCACATTCACTTTCCTCACTATGTTCTTGTCTGGCTGTAGGTAGGACAGAATGTTTAGTGTCATCTGAGTCAGTGTCCCTGGGGCAGTGAGACACTGTCTACAGTCAGCATGACTGCAGCTGTAAAACAAGTGTCGCTGTGCCTCTGTGTATTAAGTTAGTCTTTCTCATCAGATATGTCTATGTTCAAAGGTAAAACTGAGCCATATGTGCAGCAACAGTGATTTCTCTGGTCACTTACTGGGTACTTTTCTTGATCATGTAACTTTCTACTTTTTTAAAGAAATGATTCTGTAAAAGAATCTTAAATTCTAACAGGAAGCTTTATAATTAGATTTCAGGTTAGTTTATCAGGAATTTTTATTGGTCATTGAAGCAAATTTTACACTACATATTCTTCAGAAAATATAAACAAGTGCCAGACTAGGTTCCTTTTAGGAGGTTGGTTTTTTTCTTTTTTCTTTTTGGTACAAGAAGCTTTAACTGATGTTGGCATGTTTTGTAAAACTTGTGTGTATCTTTTTATGATAATAATAAAGGAAAACTAATATTTATGAGCAATATGTGCCGAGCACAGGGCTTGTGGGCTTTATGTACTTGATTCCATTTTTTTTTACTGTAATTCTTGATATATTACAGCTGAGAATAATCCATTTTGTGAAATCAAACTGATAGAGAAATAATAAGCCAAATTCCATAGATTTATAAGCCATCTAAAGTAGTTTTGCTATTTAATTTTATGATTGTTTTCATTAAAAATTTTCATACCAAATTTGTGATAAAGGATATTTATTATTATTTAAGACACTCAGGAGTTCCTGATTTTAGATTATAGACATTAGTATTGATGGGCAAAACTCTAGTGAGGATGCAGAACACAGAACCACTGCGTGTGGTGGATGCACAATTTAAACATCACTCCAGAGGAAGAGGTAAATCTGCATATGAGAGCAAGCAAAGAGTAGATTCACAGAAAATGAGTGTGGTTTCATGTGATAAGTGGTACTGAAGAAAGTAAGAAATGGGGCTGGAGGACAGCTCACAGGTCAAAGCAGGACTCAGATGTGATTCCTGGCACGCGTGTGAACATTCTCCAGCTCCCTGCATCTTCAGGACACATACAACTGGTGTACAGACAAAACACGTGCACACATAAAACAAAAGTAAATAAACTTGTATTGAACAACAACAGTAGTATAGAGAGTGATAGAAAGGTGGAAGTGCATCAGTTCCCTTAGGTGAGAAAGTCCCTCAGAGAGGGATATTTAAGCTGTGACCTGAAGGACGCCATCGCAAGACTGAGGGGAAACTTCACGAAAAGAGACAGCAGTAAGTACAAAGTCATTAAATTTGGGACTTAATGTGTTTGGGCAGGGCTGAAGGTCAGAAAGAAGGGCTGGGAAATGAGAAAGTTAAATTTAATCTGAGAAGGGGCAAAGTCTAGGCCAGTCCTGGGTAAGAGACTAAGCTAAGGAATGGGGTTTTATTCTAGTTGGAGTGGACAGCATTGAACAGTTTTTAGGCAAGGAAGAGACCTTTGTTTTGGTTTTTGCAGTTGCTGGCTGCATGGAGAATGAGATCTACAGGGGGTGGTTCAGGAGTGGGGCTTGGGGGACAGAGGGGAGACAGCAAGCAGTCCAGGCTGCAAGCACTTGAGACTCTAGCGACTGGCATGAAGATGTTGCCAAAGTTTCTGTCTGAGAAGAATGGAGAAATGCAAGGAGGAAGTGAGGACCTTCCTCAAGGACAAAAAATTCAAGAAATAGAATGCTGTCCTTTTTGATTATGGTATTAGATAACAAAATAAGGAATGAGAAAGTTAACCAGTAGTCACCAGGAATTAGAGGGAAACTGTTCATCTTATTCTCCTACTTTTACCTTGTGACATTAACACCACGTAAAGAAGTTAAGTTTTCTGGTTAAATTTGTGGACTATTTATAGTGGAAGTTTTGAGATATGGTTCAGTATAGACACATCCATCTCCAACACCTAGTGTTTGCATTTCTACTGCTTCCACTCTTCCCATGGAGTACAGCTTGATCTCAGGCAGCAGTCATCCATACTGAAACTGGCAAAGGAGCTTTACTGAAGCACAGCATCGACTATGTTTACTTTTTGTAAAGAAGTTTCTTAATTCTTGAATTTCATGGCTATTAACATTAAGGATTTTAAACACAGGTAAGCATTCTCTGGACATGTGTAGAATTTTAATATCAACTGTCCAGACTATTTCGTTTCCTTTCAAGAAATACATGTTTGATATAGCTTCTCATCTCACCTCCGATGTTCTTTAGTGATGCTCACAGAGTTCTTTGTTTTTCTGAGTCCCTGGTACAGTGAATAGTCCTCTTCACTCCAACTGTGTGCATGGCTTGTTGTGGCTTCCTCCACCTAAGCAGACAGCAAAGTGATGAGCAAGGTTAACATACAGTAGGAGAAATGGCCCCTTTTTAAGAGAGAAGCACAATACTGAAAGTGACTTTCTCAGCTTCAGGCCTTTTATAGTCACAATTATTAAAAAACTTTAAAATACTCCTGTGTCCAGGGCATGGTGGGAAATGAGAATTATACCATCACCCAGGAAGCTGAGAAAGGAGGGTTATGAGGTCTAGACTAGGCTGGCCTACAAGACGGTGTTTCAAAAAACTAGAATTGCAGCGGGAGTCAACATTTGTGGGCTGCTAGATAAGGGTGGTAAGGGACTTATGCTCTTGTTAGTCTTCCTATTCTGGGATTGGAAAGTAAGGCAGATGGATAAGCTCTGGAGCCCAAGATGACACAAGAGCTTTCTTCTGTCCTGTGGAAGTTGCCCACTGCTGAGTAGCTGTCACAGAGCCACCTAACCTTGTCACTAACAGGGTTCAGAGACTGAGAAGCAGAGCAGTGGCTACTGCCTCTTGTAAGAGAGACTTGGGAGAAGTGGGAGGAACTGGGAAGCCTCTGCTCTCCAGAGACCTTTAAAAAGACCCCAAGTGATCAGCTGTCCATCTTGAAAACCATTTTTACACAGTTTAGAATCATGTTTTTTGTGAAATGACTGGCATAGAATGCTTTAAGAACTTTAGTATGACCATCTCCTACCTTTAAGACGTCTCTAGTAAACCTCAAAATAATAAAAGAGCCTCTAGAGGTGGACTCACCTCACGTTCATCTTTTTTCCTTTTATTGAAGACTTTTTTCTCACATAATACATTCTGATTATTGTTTCGCCTTCCTCTGCTCCTCCCAGCTCTTCCTCACCTCCCCTGTGATTTGGATTTTCCTCCTTTCTGTCTCTCATTGGAAAACAAGCAGGCTTCTAAGGGATAATAATAAAATAAAACAAAAGCTAACATCAGAATAGGACGAAACAAGGAAAAGAGCTGAAGAAGAGGGACAAGAAACAGATGTGGAGAGCCACTCACCCACACACTCAGGAAGCACATAAAACACTAAGCCATAAGCCATAATATATGTGCAAAAGGACCTGCAGGGTAGAAAGGAGGGGGCTCCTAATAATGACATTGTAAAGAAAGGAACTTCCAAAGATGATGAATTCATTTCCTGTTGGCCATCTACTACTGGGTATGTAGTAGTTTGTTTCCTCAGTGAGACTCCCCTGGAAAAACTAAATTTTTATTTGCAAGGGGTTATCAGTTGTAGGTAGGCCTTTTGCATGTTGCCTGAGTTTATATACTCATTGAGACCCTTGATTTAGAGGCCCTTGTTTCCTTAGTGTCCTCCATCCCCCTGGCTCTTATGCACTTTCCACCTCCTTTTCTGCAGGGTTTTTCAGGTCCTGAGGGAAGGGATTGGATGGAGGCATTCTGTTTAGGGCTGAATGTTCCAAGCCTCTCACTCTACATATATCTGGCTGCGGTCTCTGTATTTGTTCCTGTCTGCTATAGGAGGAAGCTACCCTGATGATGGCTGAGCAAAGCACTGGTCTAAGAGGATAGCAAAATATGCAAAGTCATTTTATTGCTACTTTTTTCTTTTTTTATGAGAACAGTGGTGTTTGGGTATTTGGTTTTACCCTAAGTCGTCAGACAATCTAGGCTCTGGTTCTAGGTAGCCTAAGCAGTGTCAGGTATGGGTTTTATCTTATGGGGTGGGCCTTCACTCAAATCAGATATTGATTGGTTACTCCCATAAACTTTGTGCCATCATTGATTGCCCAAGCATATCTTCCAGGCAGGACACCATTGTATATCAAAGGGTTTGTAGCTGCCTTGGTATTTATGTTGATCTTTTTTGTAGCACGTAGAGTATCTGCCTGTACCAAAGACTCTATAATATATGGCTCTATGTAGGCACAAGCTTGACTTTGCCATGTTCAGTGAGGTGTGTGTGTGTGTGTGTGTGTGTGTGTGTGTGTGTGTGTGTGTGTGTGTGTAAAGCAATAGAGCCTTACTTTCAGTTTGTGGAGGGCAACTTATATTTTTGGCAACAGCCAGGGTTGTTTGGGTATTCCTGTGGGACCCCTTTGGTCACAAACTCCATTAGATGTAACCCAATCCCAGTACTGAAAGCCTTATTTGGTTGACAAAAGATGGCCAGTTGGGTTTCTGTCTCCATCATTATTTGGAGATTGCATTTAGATCACCTTCAGATATCTATATGTTTTAGAAAACTTCTACTATATTAGGTTTTCATTCTGCTCCATAAATTGCCCTGAATTTTAGTTGTCTCTCCCCAGATCCCCTCCCTATCCCCTTGCCTTTTCCCTTCCGCACTTGATCCTCTTGTTCCAGCCCCCACCTCCATCCAACCGTAACTATCCTATTTCCCTTTCCTAGGAAGGTCTGTTTCCCCCTAGTTCCTTACTCTATACTTAACCTCTGTGGTTCTTGTTCCCTGACTTAACAATATCCCTCACTCAGCTTTCCAGATTGTGCCTTCTGAACACCAAATTGTTCAAGATTTTCTGCATCAAAGCCACTAGCAAGAACATTTAAACCTAACTATACTAACAATCTACATCTCTAAATTCTTTTTAAGGGCGATAGTTGAATCATTCATCTGCTCCAGCAGCAATACTTGGAAGAGATCAATCACTATTATTGTAAGTGCCACTGCCCAGTAAGGGGCTGGAAACACACCCCCCCTTAGAGTTTCCATATAGCTCATAGATTATGAGGGATGAGATGAAAGAGAGGGCAACAACCAGAGAAACTCCATAACAGCATGAAGTGCACAGTACACTCTGCCTCTTAGAGGCACACCCAATGTGGCTGTACTAACCAACAGGCTGCCCTCCATGAGTTCCAAAGCTATTTGCTGTTCTCACAAGGTCCCTGAAAAGTACTCCATTATGGAAATATCCCACATTTTCTTTATCCATTCATCTGTTGAGGGACAGCATAGTTTATAAATATCACTTTTATAATCCTCAGATGGAGGGTTGAGATAAGAGCTGTACTTAAGTTGTGCAACTATCTGTCCTAAGTATCCCTAGGCCTAGGCTTGGAAGCTTCTAGCCTCTGTACAATTTAATCTTCCAAAATGACGGAATCAATCTGGCTTCACTTGGCTTCTGTCTGAATTGCTCTGCTTGTCTGAATTGCTCCGATGGGCCTCATACTAACTTTGGTAATGTATTCTAATCTTACTGCTCATCCTTCTCTGGCTTGTTCTGTCTTCACTTCACTTGTTCATCTAGCTATTCTCTCTGCAACCTGTCTTTGTAAAATTGTCCCAGTAAAATTCTCTCTCTCTCTCTCTCTCTCTCTCTCTCTCTCTCTCTCATACACACACACACACACACACACACACACACACACACACACACACACACACATTTTTATCTTGCTGCTCTTAAGTAGCCTCTGTCCTGTGCTGTTCTTATGAGTTGGGTGTATCCTATCTCAGACACATTCTGTCAAATCTTTCTCTGATTTGTCACTTTGTCAGCCCCTCAATTAGGTGTTACTTTCAAACATGGCTGCTTCCTTCTGCAACTGTATCCAGCCAGTTGATGCTGTAAGCCAGGGCGTGTCTGCCTTCTGCCAGACATAGACAGTCTTTGAATATAATCTCTTGCCAGAGCATCCATGTTGCTGGATTAAAATTCCTCCATATAGGTTGTGTCTGCTTGCTGGCTATTATGAATAAAACAACAGTGAACATAGTTGAACAAGTGTCTCTGTAATAGACACCAAGTGCATACCCACTTGTCACTTCACTTTACGCTTATTGGTCACCATCCCTGGAGGAGTAAAGAGGATGTTTGCCAAAGATGAGTGCATTGAGCAATAATATTGCACCTGAAGCTCCTGAGTAAGATGAAGTGTACTAGTGTGCTAAAAGTAAAATTCTTCTGAGATTTCCTTGTAGGCCAGTTCTTAGTGTCTTTGTCCCAAGTGAGTACCATAGTGTATTAGAGGATGGTGACTCAGAAATAGTAGGTCTGCATACAGCATTTACACATCATCACTGAGGACTTGACTATATGGTAGATTATGATAGGTGTGTATTGTTTTTTGAGACAGTCTTACTATACAGCCCTGAATGGTCTGCAGCTCTCTGTAGACCAGGCTGGCCTCAGACTCAGAGAGATCTCTGTGCCTCTGCCTTTGGGATTAAGGGTGTGTATCTCCAGTCCTAGCATCTTTCCCTCTTACGAAACTCATCCTCCTCTGTAAAAAGTTCCAGTTTACCTGCGGTTGTGTCCTATCTAATTTTGTTTCACAGCTTTGTATCTTTGTATCATCTGACAATGTACTCTGATGATTTAATACCCTTCCCACGTTATTTGCAAATATTTTCAATAGCTGAAATATGTGTGTTCATTTCATTGTTCATTCAGTTGTTCCACTGGAATGGAGTTCTCTGAAGGCATGAGCTCTGGCAGCTAGCAAACCCTAAATGAATGGAACAGATCACCAACTAGATCAGCAGTGGAGTACTGTGACACTTGCCCATCATCATACTGAGATGTCAACCACTTTGCTAAGAAAGCCCCACCCCAAATTGCCTTCATCTGCAGTACTAAGAGCTAATTTGACCTATAGTTATGCCGTGGCCAAACGTTATTCTGTAAAAATCACCCTGTCTAGAGGCATATTTCTTTAATTTAATTTACCTGAATTCTCTATTTAAAAAAAACCTATCAGAATCATTTGTTTTAACATTTTGAGATATGCAGTATATAATTCTTATCTGTAGTCAGAATACCTCAAAATAGCACACCAGAACATTATACATTCTTTTGCTGTGACATCCTTAATTTTAAGGAAGGGTCCTGTTTATTCATATGACTCAGTCAAAGAAGAGGAAGACACAGAAAATTATTTCTATGACTAACACACACATTGGCATTTTATCAGTAATCCCCATAAATCTCTTTAATGTTTCTGTTTTTTTTCTCTTACATTATATGGGTAGTTTGGTATATGCCTGAAGTGCTAGACAATAAAACTCCCAGAATGGTACCAGAAATGTTAATTTTTGTAAAATCAAGAGTATTTTCAGACAAGGACAGTGAATATTAATGTTTTAATAAGTTGAGGGACTAGAGAGTCCAGTCCTTAGCACTTGCCTAGCAGAGCTGACAACCACAGTTCTAATAATGTAAGTTTAAGTGTGTGACATGATGTTTTAAAAAGAATAACTCCACAGAGATCACGCTGAGCACAGTTCGTAATTAAATTAACTTGAAAATAAGACATGTTTGCTTTCTTACAGTATTAAAGTTAATTTCAAAGTCTAGACGTAGATTTTCACCCTCATTTCTTATACCGTGCCCCCAAGCAGCAAAAAGTACCTCAACTATTGGTTCTGATACTCATGGCAGCTGGAACTTTTAGGAGCGGGTATTCGGAGTGTTCGCCTTATCAGTTCAGTCAGCCTTAGGAGCCCAGCATAGAAGAGCAAGGAACACCACGAAGAATCTACTTAGCTATTTCAATTTCATAGTTCCCACATCATCTCCACCAGGGGGCAGAACTCGGAAAAGAAAGAAACTCATCCGCACCTTCAAGATGGGTGTACATCCGCCCACTGTTGCATTCACAGACTGCTTAACTCTGGCCCTCTGGGTGCAGTTGGCAGACGTGTCTCCTGGGCTCTGGGTTCTCAGACACGGGCCCTGTGGGTGGTGGTGTGTGCTGGGGCGGTGTCTCAGTAAGAACTCAGTCACAAAATGGGGAATGTCACTGCCGACCAGATGACCTTAAGCTGGTTACTCTAGCTGCCTTTCATCCCTAAGTTAAAGAGGCTATGTGTGAATTTCTTAGCGCAGAGCCCGCCATTCTGGAACACTCGGGGTTTGTGAGTTATGAAATGTTTGTTAGAAATTGCATTCCTCACCGACGTTGGAAAAACTTGAAGTCAGTGTTCCACGTCTTTAACTACACCTAGACGGTATTTCCCACACTGGATGTCTTTTCTGAAGCAAAGTACCCATTACCACTCCCTTCCAGTTGTACAAATGTGCCTTTGTCCACGCAATGATACTCAAGGGGCAGGTCATATGGTCTGCTTACTATATGTGACCTTCTCTCATGGAGATGGGTTACAGTATAACCTTGAATAATTATTGAAATTTTGAAGATTTATTTAAATATGTTTAAAAATCATGTCTAAGAAAAATTTTTGTTATCCTTGGGTTTTTTTTTTTCATTTTTCACGTTTCGATAAATATTTAAAAATTGTCTTAGGTGTCAATGCAACCTTTGCTTCGGAATGCCTACACGGCTTTCCTTGCTCCCTGTCTGACAGTCGAGAATTTGCTGGCCCCTGATTTCAACCTGTGGATGTTTCTTGCCAGACAATCGCAGGCTGCATTTCTCCTGGCCCATGAAGCTCGAGCAGCAACACAGTCTTGCAAAAGCAGTTTTCCCCCTAAACTTTTAGCAGAAGACAGATTTGCAATTTGTGTAACGCGAATAATGCCTGCCTTCGAAACCTGACATCTTTTCGAACACAACGAACTTGACTTTGGATTGCCAGTGCCTGAAGACAGTCATTTTGATACTCGCCTGGCTAGAATCCTGTTGGGGGTGGGGGTGGAGGGATAGACTGTTTAGATGAGATAATGAAAATTCACAGGAGAGTAGCCCTTTACACTGTTCAACAAAGTTCTGGCCTCAACAAAGCAGCAGAGGCCAGAAGCTGCTGCCACATAGTTTAAGGTTTTTTTTTTTTTTCCTGGTGTGGAGGATGGGGGCAGTAGACTCTTGGCTCTCCATCTGCCATAGAAAAATAACTTTTTTTGAAAACAGTGGTGGGTATGGAGGAACTGTCTCATTAAGGGTTATGGGTAGGACCCAGAGATGTGAGTGAAGGGAGGGAGTGGTCTGCGGGTGGGGTCTGCCCAGCAGACAAAATATGGGGCTCCCGTCCCCTGAGTATAACTTCACTCCGAGTGAGGAGAAAGACACCCGTAGTGCCTCTCCTAGAGATCCATAGATTAGAGAAAAGCGACCGAGATAAGAGTGGACAGAGGAGAAAGATATGTTCACCAAACGGCCCCCCGCCCTTGCACCGGAGGAGCACAGTCGCCGAGCTGACGCCCCAAAGAGGGTAAGATCCACCCTCCTCGATCCTCCAGCACACAGGTCGCGTGGCCTGAGTCCCGGGTGACTTCAGTCAACCTTTCTCTCCCTGTCCCTTCCTCCCTTCATCGGGTGCCACCTCCTTCCCGTCGGTAGGTCAGTGAGCCCAGACTTCTCAGTGGCTCGCTCTAGTCCCCGAGCAGACAGTCCTTCTTCACTCCTGTGGCTTGGCGTCGGAGACGCTGGCAGTCATGGGCAGGGTTTCCTTCAGCGTTCGGGTCAGCTCGGTGCGGAGAGCTCGCTGCTCTTGTCCTGGGCGATGCTACCTCTCCTGCAGAGTCCCTCCAACCACCGCCCTCCATGCACTGAACGGGCTTGGCTGCGCGGGGCTTCCGGGGGAGATTGCTGGTGGAGCCGTCGGACCTGGCTCCTCGGGGACCCGCGGCTTCCTCTCCCGGTCCAAGTTCCAGCCTCCCAGCAGCTGGAAGGATTGCTTTGGAGCCCCGCCTGCTCCAGACGTAAGCCTGCATCCCTACTGCGCGCGCCCCTGCTACTCGCGCCTTAACTAGATCCCATTCGTAGTAGTGTCCCCTCTTAGGGGTCAGTCAATGCCCCGGGATGGTCCTATGCATCGTCACCTCACAACTAAGAACTGGGAACGCCCGGGTCCCCCTGCTCGTGAATTTATACTCTGGGACGGGTACTGGCTCCCGGCGCACCGAGCACCGTCCTCGGCGAGCACCGTCCTCGGTTTGTGGCGCAGGTTTTGAGCTGCTAAGGTTCGGGACGCCCCCACCCCGCAGTCCTGGGAAGGGTTAGCCTCGCTACCACGATCTGCAGAGAAAAGGAAGGGCACTGCCGAGGGTCCGCCTGAACTCAGGAAACCCAGGCTAGGTTGCAGCGTCCTTGTCTGCTGTCGTTAGGGTCTTGGAATCTGCTGGTTACCGCCAGGGTCCCAGCTGCGCAAAGGCGGGCCAGGACCAGTCAGTGCCAGCAGGGAGACAAGGGTGGTTAGGGAGGCGTCCCGAGGCGGTGTCCTGCCAGGTCCTGCTCGAACTCAGTGTGGGACTTCCACGCCAGAGCTCTAGAGGCGGGAGAACAGTGGGCGCGCTCTGCGCAGCTTCTCATTTTGGGGACCGAGGTGGGGACTCAGTTTCCAGATTCCCAGGAAGTCGTCCCAGTAATCCACTGAAACTTCTCAGAACTTCACGCTGCTGCGAAGGCTTACAGAGCAAGGCTCCTTGGGTCTCTACGTCTATGTCCGTGCTTTACAGTGATTCCATTTTTAAGACAGGAAGGAATCTACTGATGGACGCGTAGGTCCGCGAGAGAACACCAGAGTGCCACCTGAAAGGGAGCCAAGCTGGGATTCACTGCTGCTTGTGGTTCAAGGGCACATTTTGGCAGAGTGTTGAAGTTAGAAGTGCTGCAAACATTAATGTTGGCAAATCTCCCAAACAAACAAACAAACAACAACTAGGCTTTTGGGGGTGTGTCAGTCACAATACCACCAACATTCATCGGTCTCCTAATACCCACTGGTCTTGTATGAGGTGGCCAAAATCAGTTTCTATAACCAGGGTCTTGGGGTTGATGTCTGCGTAGGTGCTCAGCTGAGCAGTTAGGACCTGCAGAGCGCTCCTGACGACAACAGAGTTTTTATTGTATGAATTATCTTTAGTGTGAGTGGAACTCGGAGTAACCTAATTCTCAGGAAGCTGTAACGCTTTTGTAGGGGAGGAGGGGCAATCCAGAAAGTTCCATGTGGGATACGGTTACAATACAAATAAAAACCTAAGTTGTCCTTCTAGTGAGGTAAGGAGACAGAAGAAATGGCTTTATTAATCTCTCCATGTAGATTTCCAAGAATGAGGATTTTTTTGTTATTGTTAAAGACACAGAATTGATTCCAACATAAACTCTCCCCTTAATCTTGCAGAAATCTCCGTGATAGTGGCGTGGACAGGCCTCTGTATCTGCCGAATTGAAAAGGCAAAAGACGGCTGTGGGGGAGGTACTGCTAGCTTCAGGATTGAACAGGGAAAGGTCGGGGCAGGGGCAAGAGGTACACACACAAGTGCACTTAGGCTCAGGGTGGTCTGGGTGATGATCATCTCTGCTCAGGTCTAAATCTCCAAGGAAGACTTTGAGGCATGGCCTCAGTTTCCATAGGACGGTGATTGCTCCTGCGGGTCTCACCTTGGGTTGGTCTCCCTGTAAAGCTCGCTGTGTCTGGAAGGTTTCAGCATAGCCACTGGAGATTTTGAGGCGCCACCCTGGGGAATATGGAACAGGGAATCATACAGACTGGTGAAGGACAGTGGTATCATGTCTGTACAGGGCAAGCTTGAAGGGGAGGAAGAGACGTGGGTTTATTTAGAGCTGATCACCCCCGGTGTGATCATTTTCAGATAGGCATTCTTTAAATAGTTGCATGTTTGTGAGCAGAGTTGAGCAGGAGGCAGACTCAACGTCTAAGGCAAAAAGAGGCAAAGTGAAGGTAAAAGGTAGGGTTGGTTTTTTGTCTGTTCCATATCCTCAGGCATCAATGAGGCAAGGCATCTGAAACAGCCTCTAAAGCCTGTTTCCTGTTTCTTGTCTCTCCCTCCATGGTCAGGGAGAGAGGGAGACAGGAGGGCAGTGCCTCCAGAGAGGGGACGGCCTCACACTCCGCTCTCTCTGGCCCTCATTATGCAACTTCTTCACGGGAATGATACTCTGTTACTTCTGTCTCTCTTCTCTTTACCCCAGTGTCCTTCAACACAAAGATCTGTCTCTCCCAGCGCGATAGACAGGGGCTCTCTCACAGGTGCTCTCTGGGGACTAGGAAGTACTGTGACAACAACTGTGTGCTGAAAACATCCGAGTCAGGCAGTGATGATTTGTCCTGCCTTCAACAAGTATACATCCATGCCCCCTTTGTGACATCTCTTTTACCCAGGCAAAATGGGAAACCATACTGCTTGGCTTAAGGGGAACGAACAAAGCTCTAGGTCCCCACTGAGAGGTCAGGTAAACTCAGACTTCCTTTGCTTGTTCCTCTAAGTCTCTCTTTGTCTCTCTCTGTTTCTCTCCTTCCCTCCCCCTCCTTTTGCCCTGCCCCTCCTCATCTCCTTCTGGTGCAAATACAAGAACTATTGAATGAAAAAGTGCCTGCTGAGGGAGGGGAAGCATTGCTTAGGAGGGAGAACATGGCTTTGGGGTCAGATCTCCAGCTCTAGTATTTTTTAAAAATTTATTCATCTGTTTTTATTATTATTTTATTCATCCATTCCAAGTTTTAATAAATCTATTGTTACTGTGAATGTGTGCATGATGATGTGAGGTCAAGCGTGACAGCATGTGTGCGGAGGCTGAGGACAGCTCTGTGGAGTTGGTTTTCTCCTTCTGCCTTTATGTGGGTTCCAGGGACTGAACTCAGGTTGCTAGCGTTGTCCAGCAATTGCCTTTCTTGCTGAGCCATCTCACTGGCCCCTCCAGCTCTGGTCTTTAAAAGCAGCCAGACTATGGCCATGGCAAGTCATCTTGCCAAGTCTGTCTCCTCCAGAAAGAGGAGTGGATATTGTTTCCACCTTCAAGGACACCATGTGATGAAGGAAATATTTATTACAAGTAACTATATGTAATACTTTGTGCATTCTATAAAGCCTCATTAAGGATTTAAAAATCCTTCATTGGAGTCTTGATGCTCAAAAAATCATATATATGTATATATATGTATATATACATATATATATATAGCATATACAACTAGACATTGAGATAATTGTGTCCCTGAAGCCATCAAAGTCCCTTTGTTTCTAGGACACTTTGGGTTGGCAGCTTACCCAGACCCCATGTGATTCTATCTTTAATGTGCCTGCATTTCTTACTTCCTAACCATCACTATAATTAATTTCATGAATGTCCCTGACACCTCCAGTTAAGACCGCAGCATCTCTGGCTTAGGAATAGGCTCGGCTTCAAAGGTAGGTTCTTTAATTACCAAATAGCCCCTTACTTGATGTACTGGTATTTATAAGAATCAAGCCACTAGAATATTGAATTTAATGTTTGGCACAAAATCCATTCGAGTGCTTGGTTTGTGTAGGTTGAAAATGGCTACCCCGCCTCACTCTGTTGGATCCTTCTGGAACACATCATCATTGGATAAACTGCATTTTACTTCTTTTTTCTCTTTCCTCCTGTACTAGCATGCCAGCTTTCAAAGGCAGAGATGTTTCAGGGTCTTTGCTCGGCTATTATATGGATGCCTGGTATACAGTGGGTACCTAATAGTTACTTGTGAGTGGCTGGGATCAATTTGGATCTAGTGAGAAAGGAAAGGGGTGATGTTAGTTTCCGGTGGCTGCTCTGATAAAATGGAAACAGCAGGAAAGCGTGGCGAGCAGTTTTAGGGCTCACGAATTTGAAATCAAGGTGTCCGTAGGGTCTTGATCCCTTTGAAATGATTACGGGAGGATGCTTCCCTTAATCTTACTAGCTTGTCCTGGATGTTCCTCTGAGTTCCTTGGCTGACAGATGTGTCAGTCCTATCTCTGCCTGGATTGTCACATGCCCTCTATGTGTCTGTCCCATTGTTTCCAGGACACTTTGGGTTGGCAGCTTACCCGGACCCCACATGATTGTATCTTTAATGTGGCTGCATTTCTTACTTCCTAACCATTTGTTCTCATTCTGCTTAGGCAAAGGTGCTTTACAGTAAGTAATGCACATCAGGGTTATTATTCCTGCAGACCAGCGGTCACTGTGTGGTAGGTAGATGGTGCTTTGTTAATAAGAGCTTTCTCCCTGAGTGGAGCTCTGGGCACTGAGTTGTGCTCCTTTCTCTAGTCGTTTTACCACCTCAAGATTTTCTCTAGCCTCTATCAAAAGAGGGCCATGATGCCTCGGAGCACAGCTGCTCTGTCTGTCTCACTCCTAGCACTTGCTGAGCTCTGCTCAAGGGTGTCCCATCAGCTCTCCTCATGTCCAGAGCATGCATGGCTGTTCCTGATTAGGCTGGCAGAAGGTGTGGAGAGGCCCTGCTGGAGACCTGTGTCACCATTCACTGGAGGTGCTGATGCTGTAAAGAGCTCAATGTGATGCACATGGAGAGGCACGGTACTGAGCCACCAGGCAGACTCAGGAGGGGGGACTGAAAATAAAGGGGTGGGCTGTAAAGGCCATTTTGGTGGCACCCATGTGCTTGCTTAGCTCAGGGTCCTTTAGGTCAGTGACATTTGAGGAGTTCCAGTAGCTGTGGGGAGTTCTAAAGAAAAGACGTCTGCCACAGTATACCACATCTCTCTCTGAAGCTACAGAGGTATCATTTCACTACAGTGCCCCTGCAGCCAATTAGAGAAGATGACATCAGAAGACTTTCTGGTTTTGCCTTTGATTTTGTGAAACAGGTTCTCATGTAGCTCAGGCTGGACTCAAGCTCCACATGTAGTGCTGAGTGTGGCCTTGAATTTATGATCCTCCCGCCCTGCCTCCCAAGTGCTGGGATTACAGGCAGGTACCACTGTGTCCTGTCGGACAATCCCAGGATCTCATATTCGGGGACTCCATGACCTCCTAAAGGGTGAAAGATCGATATTGCGCATAGTTTGGTGTGACTTTCTCCAACCGGGGCAACACAGTTCCCCAGGGGTTGGGGAGCAGAAGCCAAGTGTGAGATCTTTGAAGAATTTTTGGGCACAGTTTGGCATGGAGAGGAACAGATTCTCCTATCCAGTTGATAAGAGCTTATAGGCCAGGCATGGAACTAGACACTTGGGCATATAAGAAAATCAAGTTCCATGTACTCGGAAAGCTCAGCTTCTAACTAAGCAATCAATCCTGCAACAGGAATGCAGGGAAGAGAGATTTGGCTGAAGATCCCATGTCAGCCTGCCTGACCTTTACCCAGTGACCGGAGTGAGCACGGTGACAGAGAGCACTCTGCTCTGTACTGTATGACCCGGTGCCTTTTGTGCCTTTTGGTCAGCGGTAAGGGTCTGTGCTCTTTCGTTCTCTTAGTTGGAACCGATGAGCTAATTAGGTATTCCACTGAGGTGTCTGTTCCACCCCCAGAGAAGCCGAGCCTGGGGAATCCAATGATGGAAACGAGATTATTCTCCTTTGCTGAGGACTTTCAAGGCTTCTCTCGATGGAACCTGATAATTACCTCTGTCCATTTCAGAGTCTCATACTGCAGGCAGGCAGGCAGAATGCTTTACCTCTGGGGTGTGTCGTGGAAGCCAACCTGACACTGGTTTACTTAATACTTCTCTTATCTTTAAGACAATTTTGTCCAAGTCAAGTGAGATCAGAAATGGGAGTTCAGCACGAGATGGATGCAGGACTCAGTTGACCTCTCTTGGCCCTGGTTTTCTCAGGTGTGGACTGGGTCCTGTTTTCTGTGTCGGAGAGCTGCATTTTTAATGTGGTGGCAGAGAAATGAGCAGGACGAGTTTGCCATTTACTCTGTTCTT
Source organism: Mastomys coucha (assembly GCF_008632895.1). NCBI lineage: Eukaryota > Metazoa > Chordata > Mammalia > Rodentia > Muridae > Mastomys > Mastomys coucha. The sequence goes on along the minus strand of NW_022196905.1, from coordinate 65,313,849 downwards.
CCACCTTGGCCTTCGTGACAGTTGATGAGCAGACAGGCGCTCTCCTCCCGACACCAGATTTTTATAATGTCACTTCTCTGACTCCCTGACACCAACTCAATGCCAACAATTCAACTCAATTCTGACAGTTTACCTGGAGTTAAAGGCCTTGTCCCTCGAGCTGCCTTCACATGTCCCCAGCTGCCTGACTTCTGACTGATGAGCTACAAGTCAGGGAGACCACACACCCACTCCTCAGCTGCAAGAAGTTGGTAGAATGACTCCCAGAGCTCAGAGAGACATTTTTCTTTTCTTTTCTTTCGTGTGTGTGTGTGTGTGTGTGTGTGTGTGTGTGTGTGTGTGTGTGTGTGTTTCGAGACAGGGTTTCTCTGTATAGCCTGGCTGTCCTGGAACTCACTTTGTAGACCAGGCTGGCCTTCAACTCAGAGATCCACCTGCCTCTGCCTCCCAAGTGCTGGGATTAAAGACTTGTGCCACTACTGTCTGGTGACATTTTTCTTAAAAGTTATGATGAAGGGCATGAAAGAACAGCCAGGAGAAGGGACACAATAGGGTTCGGGTATACCAGCTATGACATGTGGATGCATCAGCTAACCGACTCTGACACTCTAAATCCCAGCATCCAGGAGCTTTTAAGGAGGTTTAATTAAACAGGCACAATTGATTGTTAATTGAATTCCCAGCACCCCCTTTGGGGAAGGAAGGGACTGGAAACGCCAGCTTCTAATCAAGGTCTGGTCTTTCTGGCAACTGGCCCCATCCTGAAGCTATTTAGGGACCCATCAGGAATCCAGAATCACCTCATTAGAATAAGAGGTAACCTTATCCCTGCTGTCCCTCAGGAAATTCCAAGGGAGGGTTCAAGAACTTTGTGGGAAGTGGTTGTGGAGAGTGCCACGGGAGTGTTGCCTGGACATGAGGTGCCCACGCACGAACGCAGCAGACCGTCACGTTGGTTTTCCTCTTAGCGAGTGTTTTCTAGTGCTTGTTATCCTGAGCCTCAGCCAAGGACAAAATTGCCTGTTCAGCACCCGGAGAAACCCAATCAGCGAAAACTTGGCAGGCAATTTTGATCATCACAGCCCGCGTTTCTCTGAGGGTCCCTGCTTTGGCTACAGGTCAGAACTGAAACTATGCAGGGTGTTGGGAGGAAGGCAGAGGGAGTGATTACAGAAGCAGGGTCTTTCAGCACATGGCCCAGCATCGAGTTGGGAGACACATGTGCTTGAGGGTACCCCCGAGGAAGAACTTGGTACTTGCTCCTCCTTAAATAGCTATGAATTTAAATTTATGAAATGTCCTCAGAATAGCAAAGCAGCCAAATTATCAGGTAACGAGACAGAATTCTAAGGTCTCTGAAATTTAGGAAGGTTGGATATGAAAGAATTCCTTATGAAGAGCGAACTTGGTTAGCCTGAGCCAGGACATCTCCCCTACCGGGCAGCCCTGGGTGCTTAAGTCTCTCTACCTCATAGGCAGCTGGCTGGGGTTCCTCTGAAAAGTTCCTTTCCCTGAGAGAGGATATGTCTCCTGTAGACGTGTGGAGGGCACTTGGGAACGAGGGCTTCTTGAGATTGGCTGCGTAGATGTAACGTTTTCCCTTGTAGTTATTGTTTCCAGCTGGTACACTTAGGGCATGTGCCCTAAAATGATATCTCTCTTGATATGAAATATGGGTGTTGGAGAGTCAGCTGTCCTCGAGGAGAAGATTAAAGGAAGAAATGGTGCTTTTCAAAGTCAAGTCTCTCCCACGAGTAAGACAAAACCAATAGAAACACAGTAGCCCCGCAGATACCTCTATTGTTGAACTTACAACCGAACCCAATGAACTGAATTTTAGTAGTTATTTTCTTTGGCTCATAATCTCCAATATTTTATAGTTTTAACATGCAGCAAATATAATTATTAAATACTTTGCCTTGTTTTTCTTGTAACAAATCCTTATACTTCATAATTCTTCTATCAGTATAAATTCAAACCAGAAGCATTCCAAGTTCTCAGTGCTCATTGGCTAGCATGTGTCTCATTGGGTAATGCCGAGGTGCTCAGTGGCTGTTGACACAGGGAAAAGGAAGCCTTCAGGTCTGGTTAAGTTGACGATTATGAGAAGCTAGCCCATCCACGGTTATGTGGGTGTGTGGGAGATGTCATTACTTAAAGCCTCTGAGAAGGTGGCCTCAGGTCCATGTTGCCAGACAGTAATATGATTGCAGATGTAGGTGGGGGATGTGGACGGGTTGTGCTTTGAAGATGCAAGAGGGGACCACAAACTGAGACACCCAGGCTGCATTTGCAGCTTGAAAAGACAGGGGGTCTTCTGCCCTCAGTGCCTTCCAGGGAAGCCGCCCAAGGATGCCTTGGTTTAGTCCAATGAGACCGATTTCAGGCTTCTTCCTCCAGAAGGAAAGAGGACATTGCTTTAACTCAAGCCTGTGGTAATTTGTAAGCCCAGCATAGGAAATCAAGACATCACTAATACATTGCTGCTAGCATCCTTCTCAGGTCATCTCTGGATGTGTTCCCCTGAACTTCTTCATCTTGGTTTTGATCAAGTATCCACAGCCTAGATGCCAGGCTTTTCTCCACCAACCCCTAGGTTGGAGTCTGTTCTTCCTTGGATTCATTTGCTGCCTTTGATGGCAAAGCTCAGTCTACATCTTAACTGACATAAACAGGGAAGAGAGGTTTTTCATAGTAGGGTACAGTATATAGCAGAAAAAAAAAAAAGAAGTTGGAAAAAAGCTATCATTTCTCTTGACAGTTGGCTTAACTGGAGAGAGAAAGCTAAAAAATAGTATTTTCTTGAATTGATTGTGTGTATACTATATGAGTGTGGTGCATGTGTGTGATAATGTATGTACACAGGTAGGTTGAGGAGTGTGTGTATGTGTATATGTATATATGTGTGTGTATATGTGTGTGTATGCATGTGTGCATGTGTGTGTATATGTATATGTGTGTATTTGTGTATGTGTGCATGTGTGTGTATGTGTGTATGTATGTGTATATGTGATGTGTATGTATATATATATGTATGTGTATGTGTGCATGTGTGTGCATGTATGTGTGCATGTGTGTATGTGTGTGCATGTATGTGTATATGTGTGTATGTGTGTACATTCATAGATGAGGCAGCCACAAGTTAATTTCAGTTGCCTTCCTTAATTGCCTTGGCTATGGACCCTTCTCCATTACAGTGCTAGGATTACATAACATGACCCTAGCTTTTACAAGGTCTTAGGAGTCAAACTCAGGCCTCATCTTGTGTGGTGGGTACTTTAATGACAACTATTTCTCTAGTTCCTAAAAAAGTATTTTTTTTAAAAGATTTATTTATTATTATAAATAAGTACACTGTAGCTGTCTTCAGACACACCAGAAGAGGGCATTAGATCTCATTATGGGTGGTTGCGAGCCACCATGTGGTTGCTGGGATTTGAACTCAGGACCTTCGGAAGAGCAGTCAGTGCTCTTACCTGCTGAGCCATCTTACTAGCCCTAAAAAAGTATTTTTAAGACTAAAGCCCATTAATTAAAAAAAAAAAAAAGTACTGCTATGAGAATTGCTAAGTTTAGAGCGTCAGTCTATGAACGTTACTGACAGCATCAACAGAAAGTGCTGTAGGGCCATCATCCAGAGGGCCTTGTCTCCCTGGGAGCCATCATCCAGAGGGCCTTGTCTCCCTGGGGGCTCTTGGACCCTCTGTCAGTTTCTAGTTTGGTGTATCTAGTACATAGTCCATCAATTCCTGGGTGCCACTGATGAATATCTGACCTTCAGGAGGAGCTTGGGGTGACACTCTATGTGGAGGAAGACACATATTTGCTGGGAAAAACCCACAATGGCCTTTCTGCACAGGGATGCAATCCTCCCACTGGTAAGCTCAACTGTCACTGGGGAATTTAGGGGTGCACTTCTGGTCCTGTAGCTTTCCTCCCTTTTGTGTATCCCACTCTGGGGTCTAAAGGAGATGAAAACCCTGAGCTCCCCACATTTCAGCTAAAAATACCTCTTTTGTCACAGGCCAGTTGAGCTCTCAAATTTCCCAGCTGGAGTGACTTGGGGCTACCCCAGTGGAAAGTCTATAAGCAGAAAATACCAGGTTAAAAATAGTGCTGGGGAGGTCCCCCAGCAAAACTCTCACACCCAGCTGCCCACTTGGGATAATCAGTGCCAGGGATAGGGTGGGGGGAGAGAGGGGCTGTCCAAGGCCACAATGGCAGAAGGATGCTCACTTCCTTCGTTTTCTCTGCCTAGTAGGGAAGGCTTCCTTGCTCCCTTGACCTGGTTTCTGTGATCACATCCTAATTTTAATGAATATGGCCCTAGTGACTCTTATCCTGCCTTCTGTGTGACACTGAAACTGAGCCTCCCAACCTGTTTAAAATGAAAAGAGATGGATCAGACACTCCCCCAAGCTCCCAGGGAAGAAATGGCCTCTTTCAGGACTTGCATCATGATGAAGGGGTAGAAATCTTGATTAGCATATAGAAGGCCTAGTTCAGCCCTTCATAGAAAAATAAATACGTAAATAAATAAAAAGGAAAAGGAAGACCTCTTCTTGGGACGTTACCTCCTTCCAGAGAAGAAAATGAACTATGTGGGCTATTTAAAAATATTCCTAATTAACTCAAAATGAAAACAAATGTGCATGCATATGTAGATAGATAGATGGCTTGATTGCTTGTTTTTTGAGATACAGTGTCACTAAGCAGCCCAGGCTGGCACCAAACTCCATATCCACCAGCTTCAGGCTCCGAAGTACTAGAACTCGAGGCTATGCCACTCACCTGGATTATCTCATTTTTGTTTAGAGAGAGAGCTTTCTCTTGGAAAGTATGCTGTTCTTTCACTTACATTTCTAAAACACACAAAGAAGCACCAAGACTGTGTCCAAATAGCCTCCTCCTCCCCTCCCCCTGCCTTTCGGCACTTTTGGAATCTTTCGACATTCCGTTTTGTCCTGTCCTGTCCTGGATGAGAATCATCCCTTTGTCCAGCATGCTCATACAGAATACATTTTTTGTGTGGTCATCAGTAGCCTTCATTAGTTGTCAGCTGTCTTGGTTGTGTTGTGCTTGGATTTTCACAATCCTTACCTTCCTAAATAATGGTCCCAAAGAGCACAAATGATATTGTCAGCAATTCAGTTGTGCCAAAGCAAGGCGAGCATACATATCTTTTAAGTGGAACAGCCAATGGTGTTTTGATTGTTTATTTGTTTGTTTATTTTTGCTTTTATTTTTTCCAGACAGGGTTTCACTGTGTAGCCCTGCCTGTCCTGGAATTCACACTGTAGACCAGGCTGGCCTTAAACTCAAATTTGGCTCTGCCTCCTGAGTGTGCTGGAATTAAAGGCCTGTGCCATCACTGCCCTGATGTTTTGGGGTTTTGTAAGAAAAGAAAAAGTCATATGCTGAAGTTGCTACAAAAAGAATGAAAACAAATCTATCCCAGAAAAACTGATAAATGAAAAAAAATTGGGGGGGGGGTTGCTGTCAAATTGCTACTACAAAGTATTACTACAATAGTCGCAGTACATATGCACATGTGCTTAGCCAATGTGCTAGATGAGTTAATTAACCCAGTGTCTGTATGGGCTCAGAGGGAGCGGTGTACTATTAGGGGGTGTGGCTTTGTTGGAGTAGGTGTGGTCTTGTTGGAGTAGGTGTGGTCTTGTTGGAGTAGGTGTGGTCTTGTTGGA
>NW_022196905.1:65301541-65308129 GCF_008632895.1 Mastomys coucha | reverse complement strand
TGTTGGAGTAGGTGTGGTCTTGTTGGAGTAGATGTGGTCTTGTTGGAGTAGGTGTGGTCTTGTTGGAGGAGGCGTGTCACTGGGGGAGGGCTTTGATGTTTCAGAAGCTCAAGCCAGGCCCAGTGGTTCAATGTCTCTCCTGCTGCCTATGGAGTAAGATATAGAACTCTCAGCTACCTGTCCAGCACCATGCCTGCTTGTGTGCTGTCAGGCTTCCCTCTGTGATGATAATGGATTAACCTCTGAACAGTAAGCCAACCCCAGTGAAATGTTTTCCTTCATAAGAGTTGCTGTGGTCATGGTGTCCCTTCACAGCAATAGAAATCCTAAGAAGGACACAGAGATAAGGAAACTGCTTGAGGTGTCAGTTTTCTCCCTTTGGCTCTTCTGCCTTCTCTGATGCCATCCTGACTCTCAGCATAGTGCCTGCAGGGGAGAGTCTCTCCTCAGGGTCACTATGAAGCAAGGGGTACAGAGAGACAGGAGGGAAGTAGAAACTTATTTTTACATTTTAATAAGGTTTATTTACTTAGTTCCTCAATTGTGCCAGCGTTGTATAGGCATGCATGGCTCACAGTAATGCTTTGGGACAGGGAATATGTGGACTAGAATACAGGAAACAAGAATAGGAAGATATAAAGAGAGTTTTAAAACATGACTTGAAGCCATTGTCTTCCACCTTGACCTTCTCCTGAGACTCATGTCCACTCCGCTAAGAATTAATGAATGCTGAACATCTGCTCTGGTCTTGGTACCAGTAGCATAAAACATTAGACATTCAACACATACAAACACACACTCCTACTAGCTCAAAGCACTTCAGAAATGGCTGTAAATTAATTATTTCTATTCCCATTAGCTTCCAAATGAATGAGACTCAGACTGTGATTTATTTATTTGGCCTTCGCATAATTACTGGGGAATTACTAATCTGTTTTTCCAATTCTAGACTGTCTACTTTCCCAGCTGTACTCCCCAAATACTTGTTGTTTGAGTCTTCCCAGGTTATTTCCACTCCATCAGTCTGTTGGGGGTTGGGGGGATTTCACTCATGTGCTCCTGGTCTAATGTAGATCTGTTCTCTCTGTCTTCTCCATCTTTCTTCCTTCCTTCTCCTCTCTCCGTCTCTCCATGTTGTCCCTATCTGTGACTCCAAGCCCAGCAACTGAAACTTCAGCCTCTTTCTATTCTCCCCAGTAGTTGGCTGTAGCCATTTTTATTTAACTAATAACTTTAACTGGGGAGCAAGATTTATATGGCATCACTTGGTGTATATGAGGATCTGCCCATCCAAGGTAAGCAAATCTTGGGGGCCAGTATTTAGCATTTGAACACATAGCAGCAACAGACCAACCCCCAACACATGGCAGATGTGGTTCTTGTAGTTCTATTTCTTTTTTCATGTATTTTAAAAGAGGAATAAAAAGGTATAATATGGATCACATTTTAAGGATTTCAGTACTTTCATGATGTTTTCCTATTATTCACCCATAGGTGAACAACTTAGTTTTGGGTTTGTTTGGTGAAGAGAGCAAGATGAGATACAAGATACAAGAGCATAGAGGTTGGAGACCATACCCCATGGAGCATGACTACCATGGTAGGATGGTAACTCCAAGGAATAAAGATTATGTGTGTAGGCAGGTGTTAGTCTAGGGTGATCAGTGTCCAAGTAGGATTAGAGAAACACGTGCATGTGTGGACATCCAGCAGCATGCAGGGACATGGAGAGGATTGGCACGACATCCATCTGGATGCTAGGGAGGAGCAATGCAGATGAGGTACAGGGTGGATGATTAGCCAAATAATCAAACTGGAGAACAATCCAGATCTCACACACTTGGAGAAAAGAGTTAAAAACAGAGGCACAGCACTAGGTAGGTGTAGAGCCCGGTGACACAGGATTTGAAATGGAGAAATGAGGGTAATGTGAAGAGACATATATAACTAAACTTTTTTAAACATATATAATTAAACTTATATTTTAATTGTATAAGCTGCTCTGTGTAGACCTAATCTTCCAGGAGAGAAAGGAGGAAATACATACATACATACATATATATATATATATATATATATATATATATATATATATATGTTCTCTCTGTCTTCTCTATCTTTCTTCCTTTCTTCTCCTCTCTCCTTCTCTCCATGTGGTCCCTATCTGTGAAAAATATATAAATATATATATATTTATATAAAATCTTCAAAGGCTTGACTCCATCTAAGACCCATCTCTTAAGGTTTTAATCCCTGGCAAAATAGCACCTTGAACTTTGAACCAAGTGTACAATACAGAAGTCTGGAGGTGAGACAAGTATTTCATATACAAGCCATATATGTACTTACATAATATGTATATGTATGAAGCACATGCATACCATGGATACATGTGTAGTATGCATACATTTATATAGCATGTGTATGTGTGGAGGGCATACACTATATGGGTCTAGTTCTGTGTACTGAGAAAATGGCAACCAGGACATTCCATGACAAAAGGGAATACCCTGTCAGTTCAATGGGATGTTTCTAAAACATGAATTTGTTCAAGTTCCATGCAGAAAGAACAGATTGAAGCAAATATAAGATTCCAAAACCTTTGTTTGAAGAACACAGGGATACTTCCAGAATGGTGTGGGCATGTCTGGGAAACATAAAAGTAAGCTTGAATGGGTTCCCAGTGACCCAACAGATGGAAGGTTGAACATGATATTAACATATCACAGTGGTGGCTCACACCTTTAATCCGAGCACTTGGGAGGCAGAGGCAGGTGGATTTCTGAGTTGAAGGCCAGTCTGGTCTACAGAGTGAGTTCCAGGACAACCAGGGCTACACAGAGAAACCCTGTCCCGAAAAACAAAACAAACAAACAACCCCCCCAAAAAACCGTATCACAAGTCATTGAATAAAATGGATTTCCTGTACGTGTGTGTGTGTGTGTGTGTGTGTGTGTGTGTGTGTGTGTGTAGGCATTGTTTGTTTTGAGACATGTCTCATAAAGGGTGATCTTGTACTTCTTCTTCTTCTTGCTTTTTTTCCGAATTCTTTTTTATTAGATATTTTCTTTATTTACATTTCAAGTGATATCTCCTTTCCCAGTTTCCCCTCCGAGAAAAAAAAGAAAAAGAAAAAGAAAAAAAAAATCCTGTTCCCTCCCCCATCCTCCTGCTCACCACCCCATCCTCTCCCACTTCCTAGCCCTGGCATTCCCCTACACTGGGGCGTAGAACCTTCACAGGACCAAGGGCCTCTCCTCCCGTTGATGACTGACTTGGCCATCCTCTGCTACATATGCTGCTGGAGCAATTAGTCCCACCATGTGTACTCTTTGGTTGGAGTTTTAGTCCCTGGGAGCCCTGAGGGTACTAGTTAGTTCATATTGTTGTTCCTCCTAAGGGGCTGCAAATCCTTCAGCACCTTGGGCTTTTCTCTAGCTCCTTCATTGGGGACCCTGAGCTCAGTCCAATGGTTGACTGTGAGCCTCTACTTCTGTATTAGTCAGGCACTGTCAGAGCCTCTCAGGAGACAGCTATATCAGGCTCCTGTCAGCCAGCACTTGCCAGCATCCACAATAGTGTCTGGATTTGATGATTGAATATGGGAAGGATTCCGAGGTGGAGCAGTCTCTGGATTGTCCTTCCTTCAGTCTCTGCTCCATAGTTAGTGTCTGCAATTCCTTTGAACTTCTAATCCTTCCACCTCTATCTGTCAGATTCTGGGATTCCATGTGTACATCATCATGCTGGTCTTCTTCAGTGCTGGGTATTGAACCCAGGCTTTGTGCATGGTAGGCAAGCACTCTGCCCATTAAGCACCATTTGCAGCCCCAGGTTGAATGAAATAGAAAATGATGAATCTGCTTTTATTTAAATTAATAATAGTAATAAACATCAGAAAATTTGAAGGGAAGGGATATTAACAAAGGTCAAAACATATTGCTATAGAAAATGATGAATCTGCTTTTATTTAAATTAATAACAGTAATAAACATCAGAAAATTTGAAGGGAAGGGATATTAACAAAGGTCAAAGAATATTGCTATGAATGTCTTTAATGACATCAGAATGTCTTTAATGTTAAAATTTGGAGACTTGCTTCATACACTCTTATCATGTAGTTGATATGATGATTGTCATCAATAAAAATTGGGTAAACTGATAAAAAGCAATGGGAATATAGTCTCACCTTAATGATATTTCTTCTAAAGATGTCAAAATTTAACATTAAACCATAATTGGGGAATATTCTAGAGAATTACTGATTAGTAATTACAAAGTGTTAAATTCATGGAAATGAGACTGAAGAATGAAAAAGATAAATAAATCCATGGAAACTAAGTATTGCCATAATTATAAAGTTGCCCTTCTGGGTCTGTGATGTACCATTGGAACTACCAGAGAATCCTGAATGATGCCTGAAGATTAGATGGCAGACATGCATGGGTTTAATTACTTGGCTTTGATGGCCATATTTTGGTCACCTGGGGGGGGGTGATTCATGGCTGTAGAAACTATACATTAGTAAATTACAGAAAATGGGACATCTAGGAAGCAGTTGAATGTCAAGGTATTTGAGTAAGAAATTCTTCATCTTTTTTTTAAAACCACTCTCCCCCAAATGTATAGATATTTCAATTTCTTTTAAAAGGAGAAAAAGACAGTTTTGCTTTCATGAGCTTTTTTCGCTGTTGTTGTTAACTTGTGTATACAGATGACAAACTTTACATCTGTGGAAATCATTTTTTTCCATAGTAAGAAACTTAATATAATACTAATAGGCAAGTTGATTTGGTAATTATAAAAATGATATTTTAAAAATACTTTAGTTGAAAATAGAATTATTTATAATAGCTAAATCACAATCATAACTTTTTTGTTTTTTTTTTGTTTGTTTTTTTGTTTTTTGCTTTTTTGGAGGCAGGGTTTCTCTGTGTAACCCTGGCTTCCTGGAACTCACTCTGAAGACCAGGCTGGCCTCAAACTCAGAAATCCTCTTGCCTCCTGCCAAGTGCAGGGATTAAAGGTGTGCGCCAACACTGTCCAGCAATCATAACTTTTAATTGTATAATTCTTCCAGAGTTTAAAAGTTGATAGATCAAGGCAAGTATTAAACATTAAAAGAACATAATTAAATTAGCTTAGTCTGCCTTGGTTTTGATCTGAGGGCTTGTCTTTGTATGAGCAAATTTTGTACATTCATCATATTAAACATATTTCTAAACGTTTATCATGTCAATGGTTTGTTTTGCCTTAAAATACAAACAACTTCAGCACTGGTAATAAAATTGAGACAGTTGAAAGATGGTACATAATCTTTGTGAAATATATTATCATCTGAAAATTGTTTCATTGTTAAAATTACTAACTCTGAAGAAAATGTTGAAACACAATTGAAAAATATGATTAATGAATCCCTTCCATCATCAACATTTTATAATTTTAAGATTTGTTATGTAATTCTTCATACTGTGGATATTCTGACCACAAATGTCAAACATTTATTACCATTTAATATCATAAGCATGAATTAACATATTAAAAAATAAAACTACCAGTGGAAAGAAGTTGGTATGTTCAATTATTTGTTTAAGGCTGTGTTGTGTGTAGCTTTTGCTACTCTGCTTAAACTCCAGAATGGACCACACTGCTGGCCCCTTTCCTGATAATATTGGATCCACAGATGAAAAACAGATGCACATAGTTATTGCCTTTTTGGCACAATTGCTGGGCACTATTTATCTCCAACATGCCCTTATCAGTACTCTTAGTTCTGCACCTCCCACCTGTCCTCAACTTTAGTTGCTCAGTTACATTTAGTGCCAGCTCAACATCCCCAACTGTCTGCCTGTAGAAGTGGCCTGTGGCTACTCTGCCCGAGATCTCAAATGGGTGCTTGGCTTTTAACTCTCCCATCCTCTCTCTCTCCTGCGTCTGTCTTTTCTTACAGGGACCTGGAAGTCCCACCTATTCCTTCCACCCAGCCATCGGCCCATGGCTTCTTTACTGGTAGATCAAGAACCAATTGTGGAAAAGGACCTTAGCATTAGAACCACCCCTACAAGGCTCAAATAATTCTGAGATTCATTTACAAGTTCCAATCAGGAAGTATTCATTGATACTTTTTGCCAAAGTATTTTAAATATTAGATGTTTTTTCTCTTCTAGTTGAACTGAACATTTTATTAAAAAGTAGAAGTCAGTTTTTCAAATTGTTTTTCACATTATAAATCTTTTACCCTATACTTTTTTTTTTCTTGAGACAGAGTCCTAGGCTAGGCTGGTCTCAAACTCATGGCAATCCTACTACCTCAGCACTTTGAGTGCTAGGATTACAGGCATGTCCATTACACTTGGCCTTGTACTTCATCTCCACAGCATTTATTAGATGTGTATTTGTGTCCCTGATGGATGTTTTTCTCCCCAGCCACACTGCCTTCTCTGGGGACAGGGCCTTTGGAACTCGCTCCCACAGTTTGACATTTTCTTTTGTGTTTTGTAATTTTTTTGTGAACTTATTTTGTGTGTGTGTGTGTATGTGTGTGTGTATGTGTGTGTGTATGTGTGTGTATGTGTGTGTATGTGTGTG
>NW_022196905.1:65291576-65301406 GCF_008632895.1 Mastomys coucha | reverse complement strand
TGTGTGTGTGTGTATGTGTGTGTATGTGTGTATGTGTGTGTGTATGTGTGTGTGTGTGTATGTGTGTGAAGAGGGTTCTTATGTATATGCAGAATGGCTCTGTTTTGTTTCTGATCTCGGGGGTTTCATCAGTCTGGTGTCTACTTTTAGATTATTTACTTTACTTTTTTAGATCATACATATTACACACACACACACACACACGATTTCTAAATATGTGATATAACCTTCTCAATTTGTCTAATGTTGACTTGTATGTTTTCAGGGTGGACCAGTTGGTATTGGTTAACCAACTAGTGTTTTCTTTCCTGGAAAAGACTATGTGTTCTTCTCTCAGTGTTCCTTAGTTGCCTGCAGTTCTTTGTGTAAGGTTGAGGCCTCCTGATCATGGGAGCATGTCTATTGTTTTTGTCCTTGTTCAGCTCATGTTGAGGTGGTCATGTTAATGAGTCTTTATCGTTGTAGCTTCTGACATTCCTAGGAGACACACTCTCACAGCAAACTCATGGATCCTCTGGCTCTAACAATATTTCCACCCCCACTCCCTCCTCCAGAATGATCCCCAAACCTAAACTGAAGGACTTGTATTAGAGCTGTAGCCCTTGGGAATTGGCTCCACAGCTTTTCATTTTGATTGTTAGGATTTTCTGTATTATTCTCTGTTACAAAGAGTATTTTCTTTGATACAGACTGAGGACTACACTTATGTGTAGATATAAGGACAAATAGATTGTAAGGAGGCAAGCAACCGGCACTCTACTGAGCAATGACACCTAGGAACCACAACAATGACCAACATAGTGCAATCACCTTAAGTGTGCTATAGTGGGACACATACCTTGGCAGTAACCAACAGCCCAACAGCTCTCTAATTGGACTTAAGACTTGCTCAACAAGAGGGAAATCATTCTTTGTACCGTAGACCTAGCTGACTACCCAGGTCTAGTGAATCATGGAAGAGAACCTGTAATCTCCACTTTATGAAATAGCATAATTGTGAACGTTGTAAATATCATGACCTATTTTCATATGCATTCCAAATCTTGGGAATTCTGTAACAGCATAATGTAAGTCTGCTGCCCATGCTTATTTGGAAGACATTCTGGGGAATTTTCATTTCTCATATCTTTTTTTAAAGAATAATTTTTTTCATACATGTAGGCAGCCAAAGGAATGCAAAGGAAACAAATATTCCTTGTTCAGAGACCTTAGGCATGCCTGGCTTTCTTCTGAATAATTAAAAAAAAATTTATTTATTTTATGTATGAGTACACTGTTGCTGTCTTCAGACACACCACAAGGGGGCATCGGATCCTATTACAGATGGTTGTGAGACACCATGGGGTTGCTGGGAATTAAACTCAGGACTCCTTCCACCTCTGCAAAGAGCAGTCAGTGATTTTAACTGTTGAGCCATCTCTCCAGGCCCTAAAGAGTATTTTTAAATATTTATATTTTTCAATGTTTTAAAATTGTAAATAGACTTTTTTAAAATACATTACATTCTGATTATGGGTAAGTTTCCCCTCCTCTGATTCTTCTGAGATCCCTTCTACCTCCCCTTCTACCCAAATCCATATCCCCTTTCTCTTTCACGTCTTTTAAGAATGTCCACTTATTTGCCACTTTCAGGGGACCATTCAGTGGAGCTTTCCAATCTGTCTTTCAAGGGGGATGCAGCAGTGTGCAAGCTCTGACTTTGGTCTCAGTTCCAGCCACTGGCGCAGACCTCTTCTCAGGTCCCCTTGCTCTCATTCAAACCCAGGGTCCAAGTCAGCTAGTTCTGATGCCAACAATTCATCTTTCCCTTACCTCTTCTTTCCAGCACCATGTTAGTGTCAACCTTCACCACTCTGCCCTGATGTTCAATCTCCTTTTCTTGCTCCCAGAGATGTCTCTTTTTCTTAGGAATATATCTACACTGACATGAATATTCATTGACAAATGATTGTTCCAGTGGTTCCACTGGAAAAGAGGAGGGAGGGGACTTGAGATGACAGAGACACTCATGGCTGTCCTCTTATATATTGTGCACTTCCTTAAGCCCCTGAGAGAGGAGACTGCTTTCCTGGCTTTAAGGATTGTTAGCAACACTTTCAACCCAAACTGCCTTGAACTGCCTATGAGGTTATTAGAGCATGTTTTCCAAGTTTGATAGGGCTCTGTTGATTGTGAGTTTTAGAACCCTCTTAGAATTGGCTCCATCAGAGATGAGGATTTATGTAGGTGACCTAGTACCTCATAGATCCTAATGGCAAGAGGCAGGCAGATGTCAGAAGGAACTAGAACTTGGAAAGAGCAGCCTATTCTTGTCTGAGAGACAAGAATAAACTCAGTTGTGGGTACCAGGAGAGAAGCCATGTGCCTCTGCTGGTCACTTCCAGGTAAGGATGTTGCAAAAATCCACATGCTGATAGGGTGCACAAGATCATTTCTCTTCTCTCACCACTTCCCTTATTTTGGTGGACTCTGGATCTCCTTCCACATCCCCCACTGATTCTTTATCCTGCCTTTGCACCTTTGATGGATGCTTCCTTCTGTTGGGATCTGTAGTGCTCATCATGGGGATGTTGTCCTAGGCATTTTCAGGGCTCCAGCTCTCTCTTTAGCTTGCTCCCTCCTGACAGTATTTCCTGTAGGTACTCTCTGCTGTGTTTGCTGCCTTTCTTTTCTTCTTGGCCATCTCTTCTTTTTATTTCTCTTCCAAACTTCCTTCTATGTGGTTTTCCATGGTGAGAAATACGGAGTCATTGGATTATAAGTCTACCAAATGCTTTCATATTCAAATATATCTTATCTCTCATTAGTCTCCTGATCGGTTAATTCTTACTGAGAAGGTATGAGACAATGAAATCTACATCTAATCAATATTTGAACTGGCCAGTTCCCTTTCAATAGGCTTCATTTTTGCTGTGTCTTCCTTTATTCCTAATTTCATGCATATACCATCTTACTAAGGAGACACATGTGCACTATGAATGGACTTACCTGTAAGAACCATGTCACCTCAAAAGTATTGCTCAGGAATTTCATGTTGATTATTTAGCTGTCTAATACATCCATAGTTTCATTAGTCATGTGGCATAATTGTCCACTTTTTTAGGCATGTTCTCCTGATTTTTCTTGTGTTGGACACAAGAAGTAAAGATAATAATAATAATAACAATAACAATAGCAATAATAATAAATAAAAATAATAATCTAGCTCTGAGCAATTTCTCAGACTCTTGACCACTTAGGGGACAGTAAATACATTTGTTCTCTGGCATCATGCCCTTTCTAATTTAAGATTCAGCCATACCTTTTCATCCAGTAACTACATAAAGGTTTTTTGTCTTTCCCGTATGTTCTCTAGGAGTACCAGGGTTGAGGATCACTCTTTTCTATATATGCTTACTCTGACCTTCAGGATTGTGCTTTTCCTTTCTTGTTTTTCTGCTCAACTGCCCATCATTCAACTTTTTAAGGGGATATATCTCTTCCTCTAGTCAAGTCAGCTTTCTGAGCATCAGCCAGGCATATTTTTCAAATCATCTAGACCTCCCTTGACTTCCCAAGATAAACAGACTTTGCAAAAACTGAGTGGTCATTCCAGGCATGTTCAGTTGCCTCTTGGGCCTTTACATTAAAAAAAAAAAGTTCTACTGAATTGTTTTTCTACTTTATCCCCAGAAGATGGAGGGCACATGATAACTTCAATTCTTTCTTATTTTGAAAATAGCTGTAGATCCTATATCTGAATCTAAGAATTAGGTCTCCAAAAATGTCAGTTCTGGTTTGGAAATTGTCTGGTTACTGAATCCAGTGGCCTTAGGCCCACAAGATGGAAGGGTCTGGAATTTGTGGACAAGTCCTAAGGTTCTGAGGTGTTGGTTGCTCTGTTGTTGATTTCATTCCATGGCCCTGAATGTTGTTTAAAATAACAGAACAGGATTTGGATCAGATTCTTTCTAATACTCATCTGAACACTGCCAATAAACAAATCTCAAAACTCACACTTGTATCCTTGAGAGGCAAAGGGTCCTAGAGACTTTGCTTTTCTGGTGTAGCATAGTTTGCCCTGTTCAACCCCAGCCCCAGAGAAAGGCTTTTTCCCAGCTCAGCATCAAATGAAACAACAGGCCAGTTTTCTCTGGAACCAGCAGAGCTTACAGAAGTCAAAATGTGATATCTTACACAGAGCAAAGCATGCTGGGTACTTGTCTACCAGGTCTGAGAGCCTCACGTCCTCCCTGTCCAAGCAGTACTTTATATATGTATGTGTGTGTGTGTGTGTGTTTCCCTAGCACCTCTTCTTACTCATCTGCAAGATTCTGAGGCTGATATGGTTGGTAGTGTTTTAAAGGACTTAAATTTTAATAGGTTTTATTAATTAGCTGATTTTGACATTAGAATTCTGTTTCTCTATGCTGTTTTGAAATGAAGGTGTGCTTGTTAGTTTTTGTTTGTTTGTTTTCTGGTTTTGTTCACTTGATACAAGCTGGGGTCATCTGGGAGGAGGGAACCTCAGATGATAAAATGGCTCCATAGGATCGGCCTGTTGGCAAGTCTGTGGGGACATTTTTTTTGATTAATCATCGGTGTGGGAGAGCCCAGCCCACTGCGGGTGGTGCTACCCCCAAGTATATGCTGATATATGCATATATACATATATACGTACATATATATGTACACACATGTAGATAGATAGATATAGATATATAAAGGTAGAAGTAGATAGAGACACAGAGACAGAGACAGAGATACAGAGACGGAGACAGAAATACAGATTCAGATATGCAGAGTAAATCATGAGGACCCCTCTTCAATAGCCTCTGCTTCAGTAACTGACCCCACATTCCAGCTTGAACTCCTATAGTGACTTCCCTTTGAAATGGACTGTATTTGGGACCATTAAGCCAAATAAACCCTTTCTGCCCAAGTTGATTTTTGGTTACAGTGTTTTAGCATAGCAGTAGAAATGAACCAGGACAGAAGGTAAATGACCCATTTCTGTGTGGGGAAAACACATAATCCTGTTCTTATCTGAAGACCTTAATGTTAGTTAATGGGAGGAGAAGCAGGACTGTGCTGTGGAATGGTTCAAGTGGTTTTTAATTAAGGGAGCTGGTAACCTTGCGTTTGTATACAGATAATGTAGGCTCTGTTTGTTAGTCACTCTGTGTGTGTGTGAACATTCATGTTCCCACCAGGCATGTCAAATATTTTGAAATGCACAAGAGTCCACAGGAAAAACTCAAAAGGGAATGATGCTGCTTCTCTCATAAATGCCTCCTTCAGTCACCATATGCATGCCTTGAGATTCATTGAAATGTGTGGACAAGAATTCCAGTTATCTTGATGCAAAATTCTATCTTAATTGTGCCTTTGACTGATTGATCCCAGTCATTTTAAACTTGCCCATATTGCTTTGTCCCTGGGTATCGAAGTCTACCTGGAGTGATGACATTGTCATCTCCTTGGAGGGAGGCTATGAAGTAAGTGCCTGAGGGTCAGGGACTATGTCTTCCTCATCCTTACGTGCCTGGATCACACTTGTGTACAAAAAAAGGCTTACAATGAACATTTCTGGAATAAGCCAAATTAATACCAACATGTAACATAGGTATGTTTTCTTATGAGGCTTTCAACACACATTTTTGCTTTACTAGAATATTCCTGATATATGGCAAAAGATGCAATGCATATTAAGTTTGGAATTCATCCTCTGCTCTAGGCATTCAGAAAGAAACAGCCACTTTATCTAACACATGCCATCCCGCCTAGAGCTTTTGCACAGCAGGGTCCCTTTCAGCAGGTGGGGTCAGGAGGTTAACCGCTCCACATCTGTTTATGCTTTGCTCTGCATCAAAATGCCCAAGATGAGTTGTTGTGGAGCATAAAATCCATTTGGTCTTGTATGCTCCCCTTGATTGTTTTCAGCTGGACAAATTCAATATTTTAGATGTCTATTCCTATTGCCAATCTCTTCCCATCTTTAAGTCACGGGGAATCCAGCGACAGAGAATGTGTGAGTTAATTAAATCTCTCCAGTTTGAACAAATTCTGAAGCATCCATGGGTTATCTGAGAAAGAGATTGCTTCCTTTTAAATCTAAGCTTCTTTAAATGTATATTAACATAATCAGGATGCAAGATTTAAGGCATTTTTTAATGAGTAAAAGGCAAATATTTAATTTCCCAAGGAATAGATAGTCTAACCTTTTATTTCCTCACTTCCATTGTTTTAAAAATTCATGTACAAAAATAAATAAATAAATAAATAAATAAGTAAACAAAAGAAAGACAGAGAGAAATAAACAGATCTTTAAAAGTCTCCAAAGTATGAAGAAAGAAAGAGTTCTGGTATTGTATCTGTCTTCAAGGAAAAATTTCATTACCTTTAGGTTGTGTTTCCCATGAAATGACAGCATTGAAATATTTGAGATTGAGAGCAAAGTCATCTTGAGGAAGAACTCGGGAGGGGGTGGTTCTATCCCTTCTCCCCCTCTTCCTCCTCTCCCTCCTCTTCCTCCTCCCCCTCTTCCTCCTTCTCCTCCTCCTTCTCTTCCTTCTCCTCAGAATAAGGGGGAAGGGTCTTTTGTATGTCTGCAACTATTGTAGGAATACAATCCTCTATTGTGGGAATATAATCCTCCCATCTTGCTCTGAAGAAAACATGGCAATAGGATTATCTTGTTGCTTCTGAAGGGTAAAGATGATAACTTTTCCCCAGGGAAATGAGCATTGCAGATTTCTTTCCAGCTGCTTGAGCCAGGAGTAATCAGACTCCAAACTTCATGAATGTGTATGAAGAAGAAGGAGGAGGAGGAGGAGGAGGAGGAGGAGGAAGAGGAGGAGGAGGAGAAGAAGAAGAAGAAGAAGAAGAAGAAGAAGAAGAAGAAGAAGAAGAAGAAGAAGAAGAAGAAGAAGAAGAAGAAGAAACCCTTTTGTTTTCTTCACCAATTTCATTGAATTTTTTGTAAATTTGTGGTGGTATCAAGACATTTAACTTTTGGTTTCTAATTTGCAGATATAGGCACATGGTTAGGGTAAATGGATGGCTTTATAAGGCCACCTAAACTTCCAGTGGTGAAGTCAATTACATAAGTCGCCTCTGAAACATTCCAATCTGTTCTCTCATAGCTCAGACTTGAACTGAGCAATGCCACCTTGAAAACAGGGACACAGATGTGACACACTGTCTGCATTATCCGATAATTATTATCTTGTCTCCTGGACAGAGTAAAGATTGTGTTACATAGTCTGGAGTTTGAACATCCATTCTTGGATGTGTGAGTATGTGTCTTGGGAGAGGTCTGTCTAGTGCTGTTGCAATTTTCAAAGGAGAAGCTGTGGGCAGGATTGGCTTGAAGAACCATGTGTTCTGGTGTGAACTTGGTAATTTCATTTTGAGAGAGGGCAATGAGTTGTTTGAACCTCATATGTTTCAATTAAACGCCAGAAAATGGGATGAAAAGACTTACTGAAAACCAGATGCTCATTCTCCATGCCTCTTGAGACATTCAAAACAAACATCACAACAAAAGACACTTGGGTCTACTGAAATTCACTGATGGATGATTTGGGAGCATTTTGTTTACTAGTACAGTGGAAGCAAATATGGAAAGTTGGCAGATGGTTGGTTTGAGAAGTACCTACATTATTGATCTCTTATTCAGCAAATCTACTTTTAATTCATCTGAGGGATCCTTTCATGGCTGACTGAAAACAAAGTGGTACATGCAGCTAACACTGGCAACTATTCATTTTAAGTTTGGGGTAGCAATTGTTGATGTTTGACGCACACTGCGTGGAGATGGTCTGAAGACTATCGAGTACTGAAAAAAAGTCAAATCACAGTTGGGGCTGGTGTTTGGGCAGGAGAATGTCCAGCCTGGGAGTCCAGTGGGAGCCCAGTAATTGTACCATTGAACCTGTGAATATGTTGGTCTGTGATGCTATCCCCACAGAGTTTCCCATGAGCCATCTGTGTCCTGTGGAGTGACTTCCTGTCCTCACGGCCTGTTACCTGCTTTGGTAAACCAGCAGAGCACAAACACATTTGTAGCTCTTTACTTCCCTACCTCAAGAACCGCAGGACTAAGTCTTTCTTAACCAAAAATAGCCTTGATTTTGGATGACTTTTAAACTGTGATTGATATTGTAACCCAGTCTTCTACGGTGAAGTAATTTTATTCTGCCATAATTTTAAAGACGAGGTCATCTTCTCATGGTGTTTAAGAACACTTTTTAAAAAAAGGTAGTTAGGTGCTATAACAACCTTTGAAGCAACAAATAATTTTTAACTGATCCACCAGATGGCTATCAGAATTCCTCTAGCAAGGAATAGTTGAACACTCAAAACTTTCAGATTCTTGGACTAATGTTCTGTCTGTGTAATTTCATAGTGGGTTTAGGAATACAGTGATTTTGGTATTAATAGTTGATGGCACCCGTGGTATAGAGACACATTTTGCAGGTAGAAGTAATATGCACACCACACAGAGCCTGGTGCCTGAAATGGTTTATAAGGCTATCTAATGTCTGATGCTAATGTAAACAAATCATATATGAGACAGCATAATTGGAATATCTGCATATATGATACTGTAGCATAAGACAGAGCATCCCTCATCTCTCCCACCTTACTTAACATTATAATACTCTGGTTGACCATCAGTTAATATAGTTTCCACTGCAGAGACTTTGAATGATTCAGGAATAGAGTCCACGGGGGGAATCTCTAGGGATACATTATTTTGAAAGAAGTCATTTGCATAACTGCAGACTAATTTTTTGTTTGGGTGATTTAATTTACTCATTTATTTGAGTAAATTATTTGAGTGGCTGGAGTGGGGTACAGGGTTGAAGATTAATAAAGTAAGCAGAGACTGAAGCTTGCTCCCCATCCCCTCATTCTTCACATGTGTGTATGGTGTGTGTGTGTGTGTGTGTGTGTGTGTGTGTGTGTGTGTTTGGTGTGTGTATTCTGTGTATGGTATATGTTTGGTGTGTGTATGGTATATGTTTGATGTGTGTGTTTGATGTGTGTATGGTGTGTGTTTGATGTGTGTGTTTGGTATGTGTGTTTGGTGTGTCTATGGTGTGTGTATGTGTGTGTGTGTGTGTGCATGTGTGCAGGTGGAGGCAGGAATCACCCTCCACTGCTTTCCAGCTTCTTCATTGAGGCAGAGTCTCTCAAGTAAAACCCAGAGCTTGCCAACACAGCTCGTCTTATTGACCTACTTACTGTCGGCATCCCCTGTCTTTGTTTTCCAGAGCTGGAATTATAGGCAAGCCATCGAACCCACCCAGCAATCCCTGGGAATTGGGGGAATCTGAACTCAGGTCTTTGTGCTTGACATTTCCCTAGCAATGCTTAATTAAACATTAAGGTTTGGTAAAAAGCTGGCAATGGAGGATGCAGTGATAGGGGAAGGAGAGCAAGAGGGAAAGGAGGGAGGAGAGAGAGATGGGGAGGGGAGAGAAAGGATTAAAACGGTGAATGTAAGACTTGTGAATGAAGGTGGCAGGATTTGGAGCAGAGGTGGAAGGGTCAGTCCAAGATGGAGGGGCAACTTCTCTGTGATAAGAGAACCAGGGTGCAGAAACCAACACAGGTCTATAGGTTTAGTGCGGTAAGCTCCATACGAAAGCCTTTTTTTTTTTTTTTTCTGTAAAAGGGAAATTGTAGTGGGTTCTCTTCAGAACATCAGAGCAGAAGAGTTTGGGAAGGAAGCTTTAAACTCACCAGTCAAGTAGTTCTGTCGGATGAGTCACAGCAGATGGAGAAACTGAGAGACTGAGAGAAAGGAGAGAGAGAGAGAGAGAAAGGGAGAGAGAGAGAGA
>NW_022196905.1:65288853-65291546 GCF_008632895.1 Mastomys coucha | reverse complement strand
AGAGAGAGAGAGAGAGAGAGAGAGAGAGAGAGAGATTGTTGTGTTCCCCTGGGTGGTAGTCTGCTTTCTATTGCTGTGATAAAGACTGTGGTCAATAGAAACTTGGGAGGAATTTTTTTTGTTTAATATGCACCGGCTTGCTTTCTTATGCCACCCTGGACCACTTGCCCAGACTTTCCCCACTGGGCTGGGTCTTTCTCTGTCAATTACCACCACCACCACCAACAACAACAATAAAATGTCCTACAGACAGAAAAATCTAACCATGGCAGTGAGGGAGGACCCAGAGGCACAAGGATGTTCAGAGTATCAGAGAGGGTTTTTACAATAGAGGTTCAAATATTCTAAAACAGATACATGGGCACATGGAAAAAAGGAGAGTGGAGAAACTGGAAGAAGATTTGAGGGCTCACTGGATAGGAGGTCCCAAAATTCAGAGAACAGCTGAGACAAAGTTGATCAAACAGGGAAGCGAAGAGACAAACACTACAGAATTAGAAATATAGAAGACAGGGAGGAGGCAGGCCACAGTGGAAGTAATCCGACGTCATAAAATACTCCTGGTAAGGAGAGTCTATCATTATATAGTACAAAAGCAACCATGACTACTTTTTACATGGATGTTGTTCTTAAGATATAAGAAGCAAGTTTCCCACCATGAGAATAGAAAAATATCAGAATGGATTGCTTTATAATATATATATATATTTCTAACTAGATGCCTGCCTGAGTTCATCACATAGTTTCAAGAAGGTTCACTTCCAGTAGATGAGGAGATTCTGTTCTGGAAGATGAACGTCACCTGAGAGGATGCTGCTCAGAGCCTCCTGAAAGCTTCGAGTCATCTTAGCAGTTGTCTAAGAGTTGCTGTGATGGCTATTCTTGGTGGACTACATCTGGAATTAACTAAAACCCAAGGGGCTGGGCATACCTAGAAGAGATTTTTCCTTAATTCGCTTGTAGTGGGAAGAGTCACCTTTCATCTGGATCTTTTGAGGTAGAAAGAGCCATGTTCAATATGGACCACACCTTCTGCTGGTAGCCTATTTCAAAGGCATGGAGGAAAGATGATTTTTACTCTTTGCCTACTGGCAAGTTTATTCTCTCACTGTTATTAGTGTCCACTTATTTAGGATTTTGGCATGTACTGAAGACCAGCTGAGATACACAGCCTCATGGACTAAAGAGTCACTGGATTCTTGGTCTTTCCTTTGGTAGACAGCCAGCTTTGGACTCGCTAAATCCCATGTCTATGTTCTATCAGTTCTATTCTAGAGAACCCTGACTAATACAGGTCTACATTGCACGCTGCTGAGAAGAGCCTCACAGACCTGTAACTGACCAAACATTTCTAGGCACAGTGTTCAGAAGCCAAAAGTGTATGCAGAAACCCACATGACCAAGAATACAGCACTGAAACACTGAGTTTTCCATTCTCTTATTTCAAAAAGAAGAGAAAGTAAAAGAATTGATTTCCTAGCTATTGGTAAGAGTATATAGACTAATCAGGAGTATTGTTTCTGAAGGTTATGGACTTATGGATATGTATTTGTATGGGATGCTAGAACTTCTTTCCTTGTGAGTATTGGATGTATTTTTCTGTGCTTGGCTACAGCATTCTGGACAACAAGGAGCCACTGTAGATAACCTGGGACAGTTATCCCTAAAATAGTTCGATGGCCATAGTACTAAAGAGATGGTTTCTGTCATTGCAGGGGAAAAGTCAGAGGCAGTTCATGGCCCTTTACCTTTCTGGATGTGTTTTCCCCTCAAACATACTTTTTCAGGGTTACTTTTCTTAGAATTATGTTGGTTGAAGCCTGCCCTCTTTGTAGTCCTTCCTCAGGAAACCATAGTCCTATCCTTGAGTTTCCATGGCAGTAGATCTTCTACAAGTTATTACTACCTTTGGAGAGACCACTGGTTTGAAGCCATCATTAGACTTATTGCAGGCATTCAATATTTAATTGAGTTAATTGATCCCGTTACTGTCTCTGTTGGCCTTCAGTCCCATCAGGTAAGTGGGGCTGTTGATGGGTGTCCTCCTGTCCAATGACAGAGCTGTGATCAAGGTGCTGTCACAGACTTATTTTAGTATGCTGCCACTCTACCTGTCTGAGAACCAACTGTAGACTGATTAAATGGACTCACCTTGGCTGGTGGTTTGAACCAGGTGCAGTAGAAATGCATTAGTAGACACAGAAGCTTAATAAATTAAGCCCTTCTTTAGCTAACATCATAATCATACAGTGTCTTTTGTGGAGAATTCTTTATATATATTTTTTTTCCAACTATAATTTATTTTATTTTTTTATTAGATATTTTCTTTATTCTCCTTTCCCAGTTCCCCTCCAAAACAAACAAACAAACAAACAAAAACAAAAACAAAAAAACCAAAAAAACCAAAAAAACAAGAACAAACCTCTGTTCCCTCTCCCCTCCTCCTGCTCGCCACCCCACCCTCTCCTGCTTCCTGGCCCTGGCATTCGCCTACACTGGGGCACAGAACCTTCACAGGGCCAAAGGCCTCTCTTCCAGTTGATGACCTACTTGACCATCCTCTACTATACACATGCTGCCAGAGGGATCAGTCCCACCATGTGTACTCCTTGGTTCAGTCTCTGGGAGCTCTGAGGGTACTAGTTAGTTCATATTGTTGTTCGTCCTAAGGGGCTGCAAAACCTTCAACTCCT
>NW_022196905.1:65285843-65287912 GCF_008632895.1 Mastomys coucha | reverse complement strand
TGAGTTCTTTGTATATATTGGATATTAGCCCTCTATCAGATATAGGATTGGTAAAGATCTTTTCCCAAAGATCTGTTGTTTGCTGTTTTGTCCTATTCACAGTGTCTTTTGCCTTACAGAAGCTTTGCAATTTTATGAGGTCCCATTTGTCAATTCTTGATCTTAGAGCAGAAGCTATTGGCGTTCTGTTCAGGAAATTTTCCCCTGTGCCTATGTGCTCGAGGCTCTTCCCCACTTTCTCTTCTGTTAGTTTCAGTGTATCTGGTTTGATGTGGAGGTTCCTGATCCACTTGGACTTGAGCTTTGTAACTGCCAGTTGAGCCAGTACCATTTGTTGAAAATGCTGTCTTTTTTCCACTTTATGGTTCTAGCTCCTTTGTCAAAGATCAAGTGACCATAGGTGTGTGGGTTCATTTCTGGGTCTTCAATTCTGTTCCATTAATCCACCTGCCTGTCACTGTACCAATACCATGCAGGTTTTTTTTGTTTGTTTGTTTGTTTTTGTTTTGTTTTTTGTTTTTTTATCACAATTGTTCTGTAGTACAGCTTAAGGTCCGGGATGGTGATCCTACCAGAGGTTCCTTTATTGTTGAGAATAGTTTTGGCTATCCTGGGTTTTTGTTATTCCAGATGAATTTACAAATTGTTCTTTCAAAGTCTGTGAAGAATTGAGTTGGAATTTTGATGGAGATTGCATTGAATCTGTAGATTGCCTTTAGCAAGATGGCCATTTTTACTATATTAATCCTGCCACAAGCATGGGAGATTTTTCCACCTTCTGAGATCTTTTTCAATTTCCTTCTTCAGAGACTTGAAGTTCTTGTCAAACAAATCTTTTACTTGCTTAGTTAGAGTTACACGGAGGTATTTTATATTTTTTGTAACTATTGTGAAGGGTGTTGTTTCCCTAATTTCTTTCTCTGTTTATCCTTTGTGTAGAGGAAAGCCTCTGATTTGCTTGAGTTAATTTTATATCCAGCTACTTTGCTGAAGTTGTTTATCAGGTTTAGGAGCTCTCTGGTGGAGTTTTTGGGGTCATTTATGAATACTATCATATCATCAGCAAATAGTGATAATTTGACTTCTTCCTTTCCAATTCGTATCCCTTTGTGTGCTTAGAACTTTAGTAAAGTTTCTTTTACGAATGTAGATGCCCTTTGATTTGGAGCATAGAGGTTCAGAATTGAGAGTTCATCTTGGTAGATTATACCTTTGATGAATATGAAGTGTCCCTCCTTATCTTTTTTGATCACTTTAGGGTGAAAGTCAATTTTATTCGCTATTAGAATGGCTACTCCAGCTTTTTTCTTGGGACTATTGGCTTGGAGAATTGTTTTCCAGCCTTTTATTTTGAGGTAGTGTCTGTCTTTGTCACTGAGGTGGGTTTCTTGTATGCAACAAAATGTTGGTTCCTGTTTACATACACAGTCTGATAGTCTATGCCTTTTTATTGGGGAATTGAGTCCATTTATATTAATAGATATTAAGAAGTAATTGTTGCTTCCTCCTATTTTTGTTGTTAGAGTTGGAATTCCGTTCATGTGCCTATCTTCTTTTAATTTTTTTTGGAAGATTACATTTTTGCTTTTTCAGAGATGTAGTTCCCCTCCTTATGTTGGAGTTTTCCATTTATTATCCTTTGAAGGGCTGGATTTGTGGAAATATATTGTATAAATTTGGTTTTGTTATGGAATACTTTGGTTTCTCCACCTTTGGTAATTGAGAGTTTTGCTGGGTATAGTAGTCTTGGCTGGCATTTGTGTTCTATTAGGGTCTGTATGACATCTGCCCAGGATCTTCTAGCTTTCATAGTCTGGTGAGAAGTTTGGTGTAATTCTGATAGGCCTGCCTTTATATGTTACTTGACCTCTTTCCCTTACTGCTTTTAGTATTCTTTCTTTGTTTTGTGCATTTGTTGTTTTGACTATTATGTGGCAGGAGGAATTTCTTTTCTGGTCCAGTCTACTTGGAGTTCTATAGGCTTCTTGTATGTTCATGGGTATCTCTTTCTTTAGGTTAGTGAAGTTTTCTTCTATAATTTTGTTGAAGATATTTACTGGCCCTTTAAG
>NW_022196905.1:65226519-65285377 GCF_008632895.1 Mastomys coucha | reverse complement strand
TTTCTTAACTGTTTCTACTTCCATTTTTAGGTCCTGTATGGTTTTGCTCAATTCCTTCACCTGTTTGTTTGTGCTTTCCTATAATTCCTTAAAGGGTTTCTGTGTTTCCTCTTTAAGGGCTTCTACTTGTTTACTCATGATCTCCTGCTGTGGTGGGAGTACTAGGTTCTGATGAAGCCAAGTAGTCTTGGTTTCTGTTGGTAGGATTCTTGCGTTTGCCTTTCGCCATCTGTTGATCTCTGGTGTTAGATGTTCTTGCTGTCTCTGACTAGAGCTTGTTCCTCCTGTGGGTCTGTAAGCCTGTGTTAGCACTTCTGGGAGATCAGCTCTCCTCTGGTAAAACCCGGGCACAGATGGCTGTGGATCAGTTGTCTGTCCTGAGTCCTAAGGTCAGAGCACACCTGTAGACAGTATCTCCACTTTCTGGAAAGGTGCAGAGAGGGCTGTGGATCTGTTGTCCCTTCTAGGTGTGGATGGAGGGTGAGAGGATCCTGTCCTGGTTGCTCTGCCACTTGTGAGGCCTGTGCCTTTGTGGAGAATTCTTAAGGTTATTGAAGACACCATTGTATTCTGTGGAGAGCACTTCTTGTTGTATGCTGCAGATGAACCTATCAGATTTGCCCGTTAATTTCCTATGCATGTCATGGAAATGAGGATGTGCCAGCCAGGAAGTAAAAACAATAGTACAGGACCATTCTGTTGGAGCAGTCTTGATAATCAAAAAGCTTTATGCAGACCCATTCTTTTATTGAGAGTTACTTATTTATTACAGAGGAAGAGAACTGACTATGTGCGGCAGGTTCATAAAGAGAAGTGGTTGGTATTGGGGCTGTTAGAATAGTAGAGTTTCTGTGAACATCCAGAAAGCAGGAAAGAATTTGTTTGGAAGTAGGGAGAGAGAAGCAAATTAATTTTGAGTTTGGACTGCTCACCCCCCAGAGCCGAATCTGCACAGCATAACAAGGAAGGAAGTTCAGGACGAAAGGATGGTATTCTAAAAGATTACAGAGGTTAACATACATGTGCCAAAGATGTCAGAAGGGGAAGACTCGGGTCCAAGAATCAGGAGCTACACTTGCCTCGGGCACTAGGGCAGCAGCCTGTCATAATTTGAAGCCCTTTTAGTAGCATCTCGGGCTTCTGCTGAGAAAGCCCCTGCCTTCATCTAGCCACTCGCAATAAACAAATTCCCAGACAGGAGCTTGAACTTTGCACAATGTAAAGCATTTGCTGACAAGAACATTTGAGCCATCACTGTGGTCTCTCAAACTCTCTCTTGAGTAGACTGTGGGAGAGCAGTGAGCAGCAGGGCGCGCCCTCTGAGTGAGTGGCTCTGTGTCACTGACACCCATGGCAGTTTCTCCCTGTGGTACTTGTTTGTAGATATGTGGTCAGTAATACTTAACCTGATAGAACTGTTACTGTCTATAAACTTGGTGTGTGTGTGTGTGTGTGTGTGTGTGTCTGTGTGTGCAGACTTGGGTTGGGACCGAGACAAAGAAGAATCAAGTCTAGTTAGTGTCCCGCCTATAGCTACTCACCAGGATTTGATCATGGAGCCAAACAGCCCTGAGTTGTTTACATCTGGCTCAGGGGGCAATTCCTTGCCATGGTAATTCATAGCGTTTGGAATACTGCTAATCTGATAAATGCTTTTAAGCAAAGCAAGCTGAAATATCATTAAAAGTTTATCTAATGAAATAAATTCAGAGTATATAGCAAAAAAGTAAGAAGGAAGGTTGGTAGAGTGATTGCCTTACATGAGGGTAAGAGGAGGAGAGAGAAGAGGGAAAGTGGGAGGAGGAAGAAAAAGAGGAAGAGGAAGAAGAGAAAGAAGTAGGGAGGGGGAGGAGGAGGGGGAAGAGGAGGATTTGTTTATATGTGCAGTTATTCACTTGCTTTGTACATTACATCTTATTGACTACCTTTATTTCACACCCTCAAGTGTACCATGTCAAAACTCTTAGGAACAGTGCTCCCCGGAAAGGACAGTTGTAATGTAAAACTTCATACCAGCCAACAGAGCTTCTGTGTGATATTAAAACCGTGCTTCATTTCTCTGTCTCCCATCAGGTCTTGCGAGCAGACGGTAGCGTGGGCGAGGGCTGTCCGCAGAAGCTGGTGACTGCTAATTTGCTGCGCTTCCTCCTGCTGGTGCTCATCCCCTGCATCTGCGCCCTCATCGTGCTGCTGGCCATCCTCCTGTCCTTCCTGGGTGGGTCACGCTGTGCTTTTTTTTTTTTTTTAAATCTTTAATGGTTTTTCACAGTTCAGTCGTTATCCTCCTCACAGACGGCCGTCTGAAAGTTCCACATCCCATTCCTCTTCCCGTGTCTCTAAGAGGATATCCTCCCATCCCCACCCACAATCCCCCACAGCCCCGCCAGGCCTCCGCATTCCGTGGGGCCTCAAGTTTCACAAGGGTTACGCGTGTCTTCTCTCATATACAGACCAGGCAGTCCTCTGTTGTGTAAATGTCAGGGGCCTCGGGTCAGCTAATGTATGCTGACTGGTTGGTGGCTCAGTGTCTGAGAGATCTGGAGAGTCCAGGTTAGTTGAGATTTCTGGTCTTCCTATGGGGTCGCCTTCCTCCTCAGCGTCTTCCAGCCTTTCTCTAATTCAACCACAGGGGTCTCCAACTTCAGACCATTGGTTGGGTGTAAGTATCTGCTTCTGTCTCAGTCATCTGCTTGTTGGGCCTCTCAGAGGACCACCATGCTAGGTTCCTGTCTGTAAGACCATCATAACATCAGTAATAGTGTCAGGCCTTGGAGCCTCCCCTTGAGATGGACCAGTGATGCTGTTCTTAAAGGAAGTCAACATTAAAATGAACTGAATGAGGATGCGGTTTATAGTCCACTTCAACATTTTAGGTCCTAAAGTGTCAAATCAATGAGTGGATAGTCTCTGGCTTCCCTTGGGAAAACCTGTAGTTTCAGCCTCGTAACCACCCGACTTGCTATTGCTATTAATGCCAGTGATGGTTATAGTGAAAGCTATTCTAGATGTAAACACTATGAAAACTGAGTGGCAGCTAGACCAGTCATTTCCTGCAGATGCCCACAGCTGCAAGGAAAGAATCTCATATAGGACACGCATGCTGAAGACAGATGTATAAAGGTCTTTGACACAGTATACCTAGGGACGTTAAATAGCACCTGACCCTTTGCAGTGAGATGAATAGGAATCCAGGTTGAGGGCAGAAGCAAGTGCAGGAGACAAGTAATCCCACCACCACAGAGGTGAACATCAGAAACTGAGTTAAAAACAATGGCAACATTCGAACGTACAGCAAGATGGATGTAGTCCATATGTCAGGAGATTGTGTCTGCCATAGTAAGTAGTCCGGGATTTGAGTATGTCGGTCTTTGGTTTTCAAAGCTTTGAGAAGAAGACCAAGGGTCACACTAAGTCAGCTTTATCTTTGACTTTGAAAATCAAGGCCTTCAATAGCCACTCTAAATGCAACACATCAAATTTTAGCCAGGTAGACACCAGCAATTAAGTAATGTGTGTTAAGAATTAATTTGTTTACATGCTGCCATCTCAGTTTAATGAACAACAGACTAAGCCAGAAGAGCAGCCTCTTGGGAAAACCAACAGCCTGTTACAATTGCTGCCTACTAATGTTGTAACTCTGGCTCTTATAGATGCATGCTATCAAATGAAACAGGAAACAAACAGCAAGATAGTGATGATCAAATTCCACCACTAAAGACGTAGAAATTGGAATTTCACCAAAGCAGCCCATTGTTGTCTCAAAAATTGGCTTAGGAAAGTCATGAATTTAGAATCGACAGTTCTAGTAAATATAAAATGTCTGTCTATTTGTGTGCATTTAGGATCATACGTGACGTTTATTGGAAAGTAATACTTCCATGTGATATCTTGCTATCCACAGAGGATTTGTTCCTCCCTAAGATACCAAAACCCATAGTAGCTTACACCCCCTCTGTGAAGAGATGGAGTATTTGTAAGCCTTGTACATGCATCCTCTGGTGACTTAAAATCACCTTTAGGTTACACATGATTCCTAATAAAACATGAGGGGTAATGGTAATAGTTGGTCTACTGCTTTGGGAATAATGAGAAGAAAATAGAATCTGTAGATAGATGTTCAGGGCAGATGAAATTTCTTCACGCCCCCTATAATGCCAATTTGTGCTTAGTTGGATCTGTGGCTAAGAAAGAAGGGTTGTATTTGTTTCCTGTGAGAATGTTCACTCATTGTGATGGGCAGCAGGTTGCAGTTGGAAGATATTTCTGAGGGAGAAGAAATCTGACTATGTTTATATTTGCAAACAATGGCAGAGCTGGATACTTGACTTGACAGAAAGAAGTAAAGAAAGGGAGACTGGCTCTGACCCAAGTGAGGATTAACACAAGTTTGAAATAAGGTCTTGGGTACATTGAAGTAAAAAGAAATTAGGGTGGGTTGGATTTGAGAGTAAGAGAGGAAAAGAAATCAAGACTAGTTCATAGCTTTCTGGCTGGGGTGGGCAGGTTATTTAGGGCCACATGTTCCAGGAGAGCAGTGTGATGAGAGCAGGCAGATCAGAGGTCATTGGGAGATAAAGTTTATAGATTAAGGGTGCCATGAGACAACCAAGTTCATTGTAATCAAAGAATATACATATATACATTTACATGTAATTTACTGTCTATTTGTGTGTATTTAGGATCCTGCTTGTACATTGGAAACTTTTCCAAAGTAGGAATCTCATGACACATCTTCAGAAGCAGTTTTTCATGTTCTGCACAGCACGATTTCTTAGTGAAGCAATATCTTGCCCCATAACCATTTTGTATTTTATAACTGAGATGCATGCCGGTGTAATGAGCACCATAGCCACTTTATATATTTGCTGCCAAATTAAACCCAGCTTACTTTAGAGACATTCTAATTGTTGGAGTAGATGACTCCACGCTTTCCCAACTCTTGCCGTTGCTCATGTGTGGACGAGGACTGTTCAGGGATTCTGGGAACCAGGTTGGTCTATCTGTCTCCCATCTTTCCCATTCCTACCTGGCTCATTTCAGCATGGCAAATGGACTCCTGAAGAGGAGAGCTGGATTAGGTACACAGTGTATTTGGGCAGCAGGTTATGGAGGAACACAGCATGCAGCAGCTCACATAGTGCTTAACAGGAGCTGCCAAGGGGGGAACTTTTCAGAAGCTTGAGTTGTCCATATGGACTCCAAGAGGTGGATATAAAATAAAGAATTGGGGTTCTGAAAGAAACTGAAGTGTAAGAAAGTTCATTATATCTGGGATGTTACTTCTGTGGTGATCACACTATCCTGATGGGCTAAATGGCATAGAAGGAAGGGCATAATTTGGCCCTGGGAGGTCTGGGGTTGAAGTTTCAGCCCTTCCTTTCTTGGCCACATGAGTTTGTGTAAGATATTTCATCTTCACTGGGAGATGGGAATCTTTGTTTCACAAATTTGTTTCAAAAATCAAATGAAATATCTGTGCAAGTGTTCTTAGAAGTGATAAAGTTCATTGTGAAGTCAAAGAATTTTTTATTTATGAGTAATTACTTGGTATATCCAGAGCTTTACTACAGTAAATCAGCAGGTGGCTGACACGTGCCTCTTATTTTCACTGTAAGAACTGAAATGATAGTACCATGACACATCACCATGGTAACCTTGAACTCCCTAATTCCACAGTCTCCCAGCCAGCATACCTCTTGCCCATGAAGTACTTAGAAGGAAATAAAACTTACTTTTGAGTATACTTTATGATGATCAGTTTAGATTTAAGACTTATTTTTGAGACATAAATTCATTTTTTTAAAATAAGAACTAAATGTGGATCTGGAGAAATTCAGCTGTTAAGAACACACGATGCCCTTGCACAGGGCTTGGGTTTGGTTCCAGGACCCATACCAGGCAGCTCATGACAGTAGTAAGTCTGGCTCTAGGGAGTTGGACACCCTTCCTGGCTTCCTCATCACCGTCATTACTGAAGAACTGCCATGCCTCTCCATAACAGGCTCAGTAATGACACCCTGTGCAGCTCAGCTTGGTTAGATGTCACACTCTCAACGGGCACTGTTCTGTGCTGGTCTAGAGTGCTTGGTTCTGACAGGCTCTACTTTGGGGTCATGGTTATAACCTCACCATTAGCTACTCTTGACTATGGAAAGAACCTGGGTTGGGCAGACAGTCTCCGCCATGTGTATATTCTCATCCAGGAGAGAAATGTACACCATGGCCTTTGGAGGGAATAACTGCCCACCCCAATGACAAGCTTAATATTTTTTTTTAAACCTATTTTGTGTTATTATGTATGTTATTGGCAAATCTCTGTGTAGGTTATCAAACCTTTCATAACACATCAGCATAGCATTTTTTTTTTTTGTCAGTTTTCTCGTTGGGAACTCTAGCTTGACACAACATTATCACATCCACCCGAGGCTGACTCTTTATCTGTTTCTCCCCTTCTCATCCCTTTCTAAGTACTTCAGCATCTTATGACTCCCATCTCACTCTGTAGACCAGGCTGGTCTTGAACTCAGAAATCCGCCTGCCTCTGCCTCCCAAGTGCTGGGATTAAAGGCGTGCACCACCACTGCCCGGCTTAGCAAATTTCTTAACATCTTATAGCTTTTTATAAAAAGTTGGAATTAGAAGACTCTGAACTTCTCATTTCACAATGCTGGATCTTGAGCATCATTTTCAAATGAAACACTCTCCAGGCTCTTACTTAGACTAGAAAGGATAAGGTTCCCTAGGATCTGTCATGACCTCACTTCTTTATTTTTTTTTAAAGATTTATTTATTATTATATCTAAATACACTGTAGATGTCTTCAGACATGGCAGAAGAGGGTGCCAGATCTGATTATGGATGGTTGTGAGCCACCATGTGGTTGCTGGGATTTGAACTCAGGTCCTTTGGAAGAGCAGTCAGTGCTCTTAACCGCTGAGCCGTCTCTCCAGTCATGACCTCACTTCTTAATGCTTATATAAATCTTCAGATTATTTCCCTAGCTTTGACTTTCTGGTACAGATTCACTAACAGAGAGTTTTCAAACACAAGCATGTGTCTTCATAATGTTCTCAGGCTGGAGTTAGATCTAAACCTCAGGCTTCCTGAAATGATGATCAAAGGGTTTCTATTCAAAGTCTGACTCTTGGACCAAACAGCAATCCTCCTGGGGACCCTGAACTGCATGATACAGTCTCAGGCCCCACTGCAGTTTTACCCTTGAGAGATCCCTGTGCCTATCCATCCTCCCCTCCCTGCAATAAATCTTCATCCTTTCTTCTTCTTAGAACAGTGGATCTCTCTTATCACAGCTCCCAATGTCTTTTTATCTAATACATTGTATCTGGAACTGATAGTTATTTGAACTAGACTTTGATACAAAGAGCCTATGTTTAGTTCCCTAAAGCTCATGTTTCTATACTTGCCCAGTGCACATCAAGGCATCCGTACTGAGCTTCTTTCTCAGTTTACACTCTTCCCTTCCTTGGCAACAGCATCCAGTCCCATCACTCCATTTATCATTTATACATCCAGCACACAATCATAGCGGAGGCCAGGGCTGCTTCTGGGTGTTCTCCTGGGTCTTGAGATAAGCAGTTCCACACGGGTGCCTTCCCTAAAGTGTAAGCAGATGTGGTATGGTAGTACAACGAAGGGAGAATTTTGTGGGGAACCTGGCAAGGGATTCTGCAAGAGCTCTGAAAAGCTCTTCAGGTTGCTTCAGGTTGACCCCTGCCCTTAAACAGTGCTAGGAATTGCATACTAAATATATGTAAAACAGTTACATCAAAATAAACCTCTATAGGTTGAGTTTGTAATCTTTGTTATCTTTTTTTCAGCCAGAATTGGTTAGGTACGGCTATGTAATATCATTATCATCATCATCATCATCATCAACAACAATAACAAAAGCAGGCTAATTTCTCACCCACTCTACAGGTGACTCGTGGGATATTGGTGGGAGAGTGCATGCCATTCAGGTCTTCCAGGGTCTGCACTGATGGAGTGGCTGCCATTCTGAACTTGGTGGCTGTGGCATAAAAGGTCTGGAGGTTGTAGTTGTGGCAATTACCTGCCTCTGCCTAGATGCAGCCCTTGTTAGTTTTACTTGTAGCTTTTAACTTGTTGGAGGGCAGTACCCAAGAGGCCAGAGACTGCAATCGCTCCATGTTTCTGACGAGAATGGGACAGAGTGAAGTATCACTGAGGGATAAGCACACTTACCATGTACAGGGAGCTTCCTGAGTCCCACCTAGGCAAACCTTCCCCTTGTGATCTTAAGGTTTTTGCTTCTGGAAGTTGTGGTTGTCTCTACTGCATTTGCCTGAGAAAGAGCCTGGCTTTCTCACTTAGGTTTTAACAGTGGGTTCTAATTCTGTTCTGTAATTTTGATCCATTTAAACATTACCTTACAGATACCGTGATGGTTCCCATCAGACCCATTAACAGTTCTTCATCAGGACATGATGTTTCAAACCTTTGACATGCACTGGCCTTCGTGTCTGACAGCTGCTGCCTTCCAGCCTCTCTTCTGGCTCCCTGCATGCTAGCCAGGCTCCAGTGCTTGCTGCAGGGCTTTTCTTGACTTCTGTTTGGAATGTGGCTTGTCCCCTATCACCACCTCTTTTCTTCCACACAATATTTTGCTCCAACTTAGAGAATCTGTAATCCTCCTTGAAGATTTCCAAGCCTGTTTTTCCCCTAAGGAATGCTTTCTGACTTTTTCAGAGGGAGTGATCACTGCTTTTTCAGTTTTAGCCAGCAGACCGTCCCAGGCACATCCTTCTCAAAGCATAAGGGTCTGTACTTTTTTTTTTTTTTGGATTTCATGCTTGCTTCACTTAAGTAATCTATACACATCTTGATGTGAGGAACATGTGACTAAGTCACATGTTTTAATAAAGAATAACTATGCAGTTTCTGGCATGTGAAAAATGTGAAGTAAATATGTTATACACAGCCAAAAATGCAAAGATAAAGTTATAACATCAAAGGCAGATTCTGCATGATATAATGATCTATCATCTATCTTATCTATCTATATATCTATGCATCTATGTATATCTGTCTATCTATCTATCTATCTATCTATCTATCTATCTATCTATCATCTATCATCTGTCTATCTAATCTATTTCCCAGTAAGAAGTATGCATTATGTTTATGCCTGTTCTTGGGCAAGTTAGCTATCATACACTTGTGTTGGTTTCTCTCTAACACTTTGTGCGGAGTGTATAGCAGTTTTGCTTATTTCATAGGCTTATTGGAAGGTCATCTCACTGTTTATAGTGAAGGCACTCAGGAGCCTGTAGTAGTTCCTTACTACTGCTATAACACATGATCACACCCTTGGTAGCTTTCGGCATACCTCTGTTATCTTAAAGTTATGATGGTCAAAAGTGTAAAATGGGTTTCACTGGGCAAAATTCCTTCTGAAAATTCTAGAGGAGTAATCCATTTCATTACTTTTTCTAATTTCAAGAAACATTGTCTCCTTGAGTCTTTTATGACTGTCACACACCCCTTTCTTAGAAGGATCCTTGTGAGTATATTAGAGTCTGTTGAATAAAACAGGATAATGCTCCGACCTTAAGATCCTTAGTTTAATGACTGTAACGCTCCTTTGTCATGCTAAGTATACAGAGCCACACAGGCCTAGACTCAGAGAACGTGGATGTACACATTTTAGAGCAAGCATTATCCTGCTGACTTCTGATCTGATCTCTTTCTTATTATAAAGGATTGTTATGATTTGGCAGTTATCATTAGAGTTACAGTTTGCTTCTTAGACCTTGTTACACCGTTTTTGTTTTAGAGCCCAGACACTCATGGGCCATGCATCCTTGATGCAGTTTAGCATCTACTGATCATTTAGCTTGAAAGAGTCATACTTTTCTCATTCTGAAAGCATATTAAGTGCTTAACCTTTGAAATTTAGCCATTTTGTGATGCCAAGATACACTCTATAGTAAAAGAAAATTGAAATTTAAAAGTACCTTAGTAGTACTAAGAAAGAAAGATTTTCCGTTTGCTATTACTGCACAGGAATGGCTAACAGGTTTTGGGAAATTACTGTGAGCTGAGAGCTGTCCCTAAGTGTTTACACAACAAGCACTGACTAGTAAGGCCTCCACTAGTGAGTTTATAAACTGTAGAGTGCTTCCATGTTCCTTATTTCATGACACTTGAAAAAGTTTGCCTAACTAAGGGTAGAGAGCTACAGAGATGAGATTTTAAAATAAGGTGACCAGGCTGTGGACGTGAAACTGTCAACTGTAGCACCACAAAGATCAAAATGGAGACCAGGATGGGTGCCTTTAGGAGGATGAGTTCTGTGCTCTGGGCCCCCTGTGCTCAGCATTTCTGTACACCTTATTTCTGTGGTACTTGCTAGAATCATTCAGTGTTGCTGACTTCTCTGTTTTACATTTTTAAAAAAAGTGTAAAATGCTTAAAAGGTGGTGACCAGCTATGTGGGTCATTGGTCAGTTTCCAGAGATGCTTGAAAACAATCTTTCAACTTTTACAAGTGCATCCTTTAAGTCTTGCTTCCATTCCTGTCATCTGCTCCATCTCTCTTTTTTCCGCTCCTTGCCTTTCTCATTTCCTTCCCTTCCCTTCCCCTCTCTCTGAGATATCCTTCGGGAACATTACCTTCAGCAATTGTCAAACATTATCTTTCTCTGTATTCTGGCAAATTGCTTAGCCGCACAGAGCTAAGGGCCAGGAAGCTTCCTGCTATTTGAAAGAAACGTGTTAGCATTTTCTACAAATGCCATTAAAAGGAAAGTTAGCGTTTTCTACAAAGGCAATTGTTCCCTGCATCATAGGCCAAGCAGAAGCTAGCAGTGTGTTCTCCACCCTGGGGTGTTAAAAAATACAAGCAAGGTTATTAATAAGAGCAATGTTTTCAAAAATATTAAGAACAACTGTTGAAGAACAACTGTTTGTATGGCAAGAAACTGATTGTAGTAGGATGACAGAGGTGCTGATGTAAGGAATGGGTATTTGTTGGATGTACATTGATGGACTGGCTGCCTACTCAGCCACATTAACAGAAATAAGTTATCTGAAAAAAACCTGTGCAGAAATAAACAAGGAAGGGGTAATCGACACAGAAAAGACATCACAAGCAATATCAAAACATATAAGAAAGTGTCAATAAACTCGTATTATTAAATGGTCACCTTCACAGGGAGCTTAACGTAAGTTTTCTGAGCTTTTGCAGTGCAGCTTATGCAACAATGAGACCTACACATGCATGTCCCATGATCCGTGGTAGATTCTGAATCATTCAAAGGTTGAAAACCGTGGAATGGCTGCGTTGTTTTCTACGTGCGCCTGACATTTCCTCACAGCCACTCGTGCTTGAAGAGTGTTTTACCTGCATCCTGAGGCTCGCTTTTACGTAGAGTTGTTTATTTTGAATCCTATGCCAGATGAAACTGTTGACCTCAGTTAGCCAGAGACAGCTGCTTTGCTATTTTGATTTGGAGTTAATGTTCTCCTCGTGCAGAGAAAACATATTTCCATAGACTGATAGTAAACATTGCATTTGTATTTCTTTTTTGTTTAATGGTCCATGGCAAAAGTGAGAGCCAATTAGATCATTCACCGTAAATGGTTTTTAGGAAAAGACATATCCTTTATTATTCCTATGGACAGGTCAGTATCACGTTTGTTTTCGTTGTTGGGCTTGATGGTAGTGCTGTGCTCACAAAGTACAGTCTTCTATTTTGATTGAGTTAAAAGTACGTGATCTCCTTCAAGGTCTTAAAAACTCTGCTGGAAAACAAACAAGGACATTTTCAATAATCATACATTTGACTCTCTGTTTTGTGAATGTGACCAGTCAATAGTCTGAGTTTACTGGCTCTTTGTTTTTTAAGATTTATTTTATTTATGTGTATGAATTCACTGTAGCTGTACAGATGGCCATGAGCCATCATGTGTGTGGCTGCTGGGAATTGAACTCAGGACCTGCTCTCTCCAGTGTAATACACTGTAGCTGTCTTCAGACGTACCAGAAGAGGGCATCAGATCTCATTACAGGTGGTTGTGAGCCACCATGTGGTTGCTGGGATTTGAACTCAGGACCTTTGGAAGAGCAGTCAGTGCTCTTACCCACTGAGCCATCTCTCGCCAGCCCCTCCTGGCTCTTTCTTATGTCATCTTTTTATGTTGTGCTGATTAAAGATGAAGGTCATTTATCTTATCCATTTCTTTTGTGCTAAATTGGAGTTTAATCCTTTTTTTTTTTTTGTGGTAAGTATTTGAATCTGGCTATTTTTATTTATCCCCAAATTTAGTCAAACTCAGGAGAAATGTAAGGCTGAAAACAAGCATGTCTCCCTGCCTTTGGGTGGTAGGAGTAGGATAGAGCCTTGCGGAGCATGGGTCTAGGAGCATGCAATGAGCAATGCCGTGGAGAAACAGAGAGTGGGACGAGAACACCATTTGGCTCACCACCTTTTATTCCTGGGGAGTCCCCGCTGGGGTAGACATGCCCCACATTCTTTGTGTTCCAGACACAGCTGTAAATCTGAAGCGCTAGAGAAAGGAATGCTTCCCTTGAAGGCTGTCTGACAACGGAACTAAACCTGTGACTTGCAACCCCTTTGCCAAGCCTCTAGCTCCAAAAATATTTACATTACCATCAGAACAGTAGCAAAATCCAGTTATGAGGTAGTAATTAAAATAATGGCTGGGGGTCACCACAACATGAGGAACTAGATTAAAGGGTCCCAGTGTTAGGAAGGTCAAGAACCGTTGTGAGAGAAGAAACTATCACTTGCCACTGTCCCATGAAGATGGTGCTTCTAGAAGTAGTGTGTGTTTTGCTTCTTGTGTTTGCCTGCATAGGATGACAGATGGGCAAATAACACTAACATTTCCTTGATGTTTGTTTTTTAAAAAAACAATAATACATTAAGAAATATTTCAAATATATATTTATATACATTTTGTCTTTCAGGAACATTAAAAAGGGTTTACTTCAAATCAAATAGCAGTGAACCTTTGGTCACTGATGGGGAAGCTGGAGTGCCTGGTGTTAACCTTGTAAATTCAGTTTATCATGAGAACACAGGAGTGCCCTCTCTGCCTCCCAGCCAATCCACTCCAGCCTGGACGCCTAGAGCTCCTTCTCCTGAGGACCAGAATCATAGGAATACAAGTAAGTCTAAAGTGGCTAAACAAGAATGCCTTTGTATCTGTCACAACTGATGCTCACAGGTCACGTGGTGAGAGCCATTCATCCGGCAAGCCTAATGGCGTGCCTGTCCTTTAAGTCTGAAATGTGATCAGCTCTGCAGGCATGACGGAGATGGAGTGGGGAGCATAATAAGCCAATGATTCTGAGCTAGAGCGCTCTGCACAAGTTGCTTGCCCTAAGTAAGGGAAGTCACTTTTGTGTTTGTTGCGCCTTGCTAGAGGGATTCCTCATCCATGCAGGAAGAGGAGAGCGTGACTAAAAGCTCACCCCATTTGCTTTAGAGGGGAGCTTGTGGCTGTCTGTGTCTTGCTTTCTTCTTTTATTAGTGGTGACAGTTACTGGACATCTTGGTGACTGCAAACAATCACACTTTTAGGAACGTGGCGCTTGCCAAAAACTCCTGCTAGGTGAACTCCAAGGGAGAGTTCATATTTCCAGAAAAAGAGTCGGGCCAGAGAGAAAAGACAGAATAAGGAGACATCATACTATGGAATGTAACCCAACCCCTAGACAGGCCCAGACCTTCAATAAAGTTATCCCACTTCCAGGAGACCTGGTGCGATGGGTTTATGTGTAAAGGCATTCTGTTCCAAAAATACAGAAAATATGAAGTTCTTCTATGACATTGTCCTGGTGCCTCTTTTTTTTTTCTTTTTTTTTTTTAATTCCCTCCAGCAAGGTGATGTCATCAGAAATGACAAAACACTCATCCATCCATGGTCACACTGTTTCCTCTCTTGTTCATAACACCTTAGCCCAGGCCAGAGTATTTATTTACATAGGCAGGGGAAACTATAAGTTAACCTGGAGCTCTCATGGTGTGGATTTGCCAGTGCTTGAGAGAAAGTAGAGTTGTT
This sequence comes from Mastomys coucha, assembly GCF_008632895.1. Classification (NCBI taxonomy): domain Eukaryota; kingdom Metazoa; phylum Chordata; class Mammalia; order Rodentia; family Muridae; genus Mastomys; species Mastomys coucha. Next base: position 65,271,307 of record NW_022196905.1, on the reverse strand, counting down.
TTGTTTCTCCCATTCAAGAAGGCCAGCCTGCTTCCATTTCACTATTTCACAACGTACCTATGGGTCTTAGCCATCTCTCACACTCAGCGAGCACCAGTGATCCAGGTGCAGGCAGGCTTATGACCTGGATAGCAATATTGCAAAGCAGAATTATGCCACGTTGAAATTATTTTCAATGTGAGTTTAATTCCGAGGTTTCATATTTTGCTCAAGCACTTCGTTTCTCTCAAGGACAGTGTTTTCCATCAGAGGTGAAGAAGTCATTTACATAAGGTCAGCCCGACTAACGTGGTTGCAATTACAACAACTGTCATTTTCTTCCTCTAAGTGGATTTGTCTGTAGGCTGAAAGTTCTGTCCTTCATTAAGATTCAAATCAGTTTGACAAGCACATACCCTGGAGAGTAAAAAGAAACACAGGGTGCTTGCTGCTTAGCTTGGAATTTTGATGGAACCCTGACATGGGCATTCTCTTCTTCTGGCTGGATATGAACTTATTTTGACACGGAGATGTAAGAGATGAAATCCAGGTGAAATCACAGTGATTGAGTGAAGAGAGGCCGAAGCCTTTGATGAGTTTATCCATTTGTGTTGCTTGTGTGCTTGAGGGCACGCTGCTTGCCGGGGAGACTCCCGATCTACTGTTGACCTGAACTGGAACCGTTGGCTACGAGAAGCTTCTATTTTAAAATACTCTAGTGAGCATACCAGTCTGAGATTACAGAGGATTTGATGGTTTAGAAGGCACATTTGGGTGTGAGCCCCATAATTAGCTGATGAGCGCCACAGGATTTGTAAGCACACGCTTCAATGTTTAAGGCACAAAATTAAGTTGACATGTCTGGTACCATTTAGTTGGTAACTGGTGGATGTGAAGCTGCGTCTTGGGTGTTGGGTCTCCTGGGCCGGTGCTCTCTCAGTGCCTTTTGCTCCTGATAGAATTTATTGTTTATAGTGTTCAGAGTACTACCGCACACACCTTAGGCTCTGGGAGAATAGAAAGAGCCATTGGCTTTTCCCTTCTTCTGTTTTCTTTTGGTTTTAGTGGTGGCTGGCCATGCTGTTCTTGATACAGCAGTGACCACTTAAATGACTAGGTAAAGTGTATTCACTGAAAATATTTAATATATGTCAGTGGCATCTGATCACACTTCTGCTGCTTGGTTTTAGTTAACCAATGTTAAGATATCAGTTAATGTCTTCTTTTCGTATTAGCACCTGGCAAAGAACTGGTTTCTCCAACTAAGAGTTTTAAATTTCCTGGTATATGTATATGGTATATGTAGAAGCTATTTAAGTGTACTTTGATCCCCAAATACCACGGCCAGACATTCTACCCGGATTTCTGACCAACTCTTATCCAAAGGTAGTTAGAAAAGGTCTTGCTCCAAAACCCTTCTTGAGGGACCCTCATATCATTGTCAAGGCTGAGAATTCTGCACTTACAAAGTGTTAACTAGAATATACCACATAACGGCTACTCTGTGGCCACCAGCCTTTCTGCATGGAATGGGGGTGGGTAGCCTCATGTGACAGGCTGTGCTTCTGGGTTTTCCTGACCCCTCACTGTGAACTCCAAGTGTGATGGAGAGAAGGAGGTGACTCACTGTAAATGTTAATGCTGTGTTTCAGCAAGAGATTTGTTTCTAGGTTGTATGCTATGTCTGGGTTTCACTTTATAAGATTTTTTTTTCTTTATATACATTGTAAGTATTTAAACATGTGTTGAAGGAAAGAGAACAACTGGCTAACAAGAGGTTAGGAATCACACAGAGCGTGATTCACACTAAAGTAGACTGTTCCTGTGAAGTGTTAGGAAATGGATTGGTGTCCTGATGTTCTGGTGTTCTGTTTTCTTCTCAGATCTCTGGTAGGCAACCCCTAATGGGGAAAATAAGTGCTTTTAAAAAGCAAAATCAAACCAAAAGGACCTGTAAGCAGAATGGGAGTTTGGTGGGAGGAAGGGTAGGGGTAGAAGATGGGTAAGAGATAGCAGAGGGAGATCTGTGGTCAGAATGCATTCTATACAAGGCTCAAATTATCAAAGAACAAATTAATAAAGACAGTAACTGCTTCCTAAGACATTGGCAACATATTAAGTCTACCTTCCTGATGTGTCCAATTCAGCAGTATTTAATGTATTTATAAAGTTGTGCAATTATAACTACTACTGCTAGCTAATTTTATTTTATTTATTTATTGGCTACAAAAAACACTGTCTCTAGTGTTTCCTATCCCCTTTTTATGTAACCCCTGGACCAAGCTAATCTAATTACGCCTCCATGGACTTACTCATTTTGAAACTTATGAGTGTGTCAAGCCTGAGGCCCACGGCCTGCATCTGGCCAAGGATAGATATGAATGTGCCTCAAAATTCAGAGCTGGCTCAGCATATTATGGAATGGTTTTTGTAACTCAGTTGTGTGCTCCTCTGTGTGAGCTTTGTCAATGACAATGTGGTGTCTCAATGTTCAAAAGTTGGACACATGTGCAAGTGTATCAGACAACACAGGGTTTACTCTGTTTGGATGCTTTCAGAGTATATCCATATCACATACGATGACCTCATTCTCTTTTTAGTGCTAAGTAATATTCCATTGGATGAATCTGAAACACTTTATCTGTTCCTCCTTGGAAGAATAGGCATCTGAGTTGTTCCTACCTTTTCTAGCACTCATGACCTATACTGCTGTGATTATTGTACAAGCTGTGGTATGGACACATGCTTCCAATTTTCTTTGGGTTAAAGGGAAGTAGAAATGTGTTATTTCTCTAGTTTCTTAATAGTTTTCTGCCTAGTTGTTTAGTTCACTATGGAGAGTGAGAATTGAAGGCACCTCTAACTGTCCTCGAAATCATCATGATCATCATTGTACCAAGTTGCTTTGCTCATTTTCTTGGGCCTGGGGTTTGGGGTACATTTGAGTGATCTAAGAATTCCATGTAAAAATTTCTTAATTATCTATTTTTCTTTAAAGGCTTATAAAATAATTGAAGCATCTTCTCCATCATGTGGTAAACTAACATATAGCAGTCGCCACTATGGAGTCTTGGTGTTCATTTGAGTTTCTACACATGACTGTATCATTGCTTACACAGCTATATTGCTTAGTCATCTGGTAGCTATAAGAAAGGAATGATGCACTCTAGGTTTTCTTCTCTATTGAAGACCAAATGTGTTTCTAAAGGTTGCTTTTGTAACAGCTAAAATACAGAAAAACGGCCACACACTTACTTGGCCAAGATCAGCATGGTAGAAGCTTCCTGACAGTATATAACTTACGTTACAGCACTCAGCTTTGTACTTAGGTTATTTTAGCAGACTATCGGCACATTAATTAATAGCTTAGTAATTTAAATTTTATTAATTTTGATTATATTTTATGTATAATATCCATGGATTTATATCTAATTATATGCATGCTCATAAAACTTTTCTTTGTGTGAAAAAATATTGTATGTTAAATGACAATTTTTCAGTATGAGAAAAGCTGCATCAAGCTCCAGATCCAGTTATCTGTGCCACATTTCCCGAATTGCTGATGCTCTATGGCAGAATTCTTAATTTTTTTTTCCAAAGACTCCTTTGGCAATCTGGGGAAGGCATAGGCCTTTCCAGAATAGTCTGACCCTAAAGTAAATTACATCAAGTTAAAATAATTAGACTAATACTTCAACGTAATCACTAACATGTCAGAAATGTAGAACATCTGTTAAATAGTCAAATGCCTGATTACTTATTAACACATTAAATAGTGATTACCGGCAATTGATCAAAAGCTAAATTTTTCTAACAGAGATGAGACATAAATAGTATTTTGAAATGTCTGTAGCATCTCTATGTTGATTCATTAATATCTATGCTTTATGTATTGTTTTCTATATCTGTTACCCATGTTGGTAAATGAATTACCCCAAATTTCAATCAGAGATTATAGACCAGAGATGCTACTTTGCTCTTATACAGTTCACAGAGAGCCCAAGTTCTTTGTGTGACTGCTAAGGTCTGAATTCTAATGAAGGGTGCTTCTTATAGAGAAACATAATCTGTGGTGTCTAGCCGGCCTTCTGGCTCCTTAGGTCTTAGGATTACTTGCAAAGTTGCTATAATCACGACACATGAACATCTACCCTTAAGTGTTCCACTGGATATCAGGATTGCATCCAAATGGCCATAGCCAGTTGTTGAGTTTGACCAGCCCCCCTTCTCCATATTAAATTGAATTATCCAGGCTAAAAGGAGATTTCAACATGACCAGTATAAGCATCTCACTATGAACAAGTGAATTGCAGGGTAATTGTTGCATGCCAGTTGTGGAATGCTCACTTGGGTGTCAGGTTTCTGGTGAAGACGGGGAACAGCTATTGGGAGAGAAGGAAATTCTTCCCTGCTCTCCTTTCTTCCCTACCCCATCTTTTTATGCTTTCCCTGGGATGTATTAGATTTCCCAGAAACAGCAAACTTAATCTGATGAGCAGCACTGGGCTTTGGAAGATACAAAGGAACAGTATCTGTGTCACTCTTTTAATATCATCTATATCATCATCCATCATCACCATCATCTTTATCATACTCATTTGTGGGATCACCCTTCAGCCATTTCTCCTAAGCAAATCCTGATATATGTCCCATGTAACAGGTACCCCTCAAGGTAATGTTCCTATAGCACAATTGATATAGCAAAGAAGAGCCTGATCAGTCATGTTGAAAATGTTTGTGGCTCAAATGTTCCCTTATCACTTCCCCTTTAGGAAGAACCACCCCACACCTTTGACCCAACTAGAACAAAAAACATGCACTAGCACACTGATATCAGCAGGTCAAAAAAATGATCCTGGCCAAACTCAAAGCAGGAAGTGATCTTTTAGAAACCAAAGGCTCAGACACCAAGGGAAAAGTCAACACAAGCTGAGTGACCTGCTTCACTGTGTGTGTTACTATGTGATTCTTAAAGAAAACTGATACTATGCGCGATTTTTGGCCCCAATCACTCGATTTGCTGACTGTCTTGGGGATTTGGGATGCCTCATCAACGGGAATCTGTTTGCTGTTACCTGTGTCTTGGGAGAATAAACTTTTCCACATAGCTGTAGTTGAAATGAGTACAGTGATGAATTTTCCAAGCTGAAGCTTTCTCTCCATCCACGTTTGATGCAAACCATCCCCTATGCTTTTGTGTTGGCAGGTATTATTCCTTCATCTTACTGCTCCGCAGTATTTACCTCATGTTTGTGTGTGGTGTTTGAACTGAACAGATTTTGAACACGTGTTTATAATTATGTTAAGCTGTGAAAACCTCTTCTGATGCCTATGTCCACTTCCAAGTTTTATGAGATATTTCGATTTTAGATCATTTGGTTTAACATTCTATGAAGCGTTTGTTTATCTGCAGTTATTTGTTGGGCACTAGCTCTGGGTTGTCTCCATGGACTACAAAGTTAAGTATGATAAAAAACTCATCCATCCAGCCCATGGCTGGTAATTGCCTTGAGACCTGAAGGTTATTACTTATCGCTTGTGAAATTAAAAAGTGATCCACTTGAATTAATATATATATACATATATGTATATGTATATATATACATATATGTATGTGTATATATACATATCTATACATATATGTATATGTGTATATATACATATATGTATGTATGTATATATATACATATATATATATATAGCTAGCTTATGCAATTTTAATGTTATAACAAAACACCCCATTTCCTTCAGATTAAGTTTTAATTATAATTATAAAATATATTTTAGTTTAAGGGTATATTCTATAGCTTCCACACTTAATTATATCAAGCTTATATCTCTTTGCATCACAGACTTGTCTGTTCTTCATTTGCTGCATTTCTGGGAAGGTTTCTGCAGTGCTTGGTTTCCTACTGGAGCACTTTCTACATGGGCTACTCTGCTGTTACAATAACCATTGGCTAAAACCATTGGCATCTATGTCTATCATAAAACAGCTCCCAAATAGGCCTTGAAAGTTCATGTCCATGAGAAGCTCCCATGGACACTCCAGATTCAGCTGCTACAAAACCAAATGCATTATGCCTTGGAGTGTCCATACTTGTTCTGTGGAATTTTGAATTTTCTTGAATTTTTCAACAAAATACTATTATTAACTATTAGTAAATTATCGTGTGTGTCTTCAGATGAAGGAACTGAGACTTTACTCTCTAAATTATAACAAATGGGAGGCCAGCCTGGTATACATGGAAATTTTATTACCTTACAAAGTTGGGGAGCTAGAATTTTTTTTTTTTTTTTTTTTTTTTTTTGAGACAGGGTTTCTCTGTATAGCCCTGGCTGTCCTGGAACTCACTCTGTAGACCAAGCTGGCCTCGAACTCAGAAATCCACCTGCCTCTGCCTCCCAAGTACTGGGATTAAAGGCATGCGCCACCACTGCCCGGCTTAGAATTTTATACTTTTTCCCTTTGAATTGCCTTTGAATTCTCCAATCATTTATTGAGAAGTCAGACTCAGCTTATTTTGCTTTGGTTAGCGTTTATACGTTTGCTCTGCTGAATGTCCTCCAGGCTGTCCATTATCAGGGCCCTGATGTTTGATAAGCTGATGGCTGTTGAGCCACAGCAAGTATGTTATTTCATTAATGTGTTCTTTAACACTGATGAACATTTTAAAATGAATTATGCAGGAAGATTTCTGTGAAAAAGAAATGGAGACCTCACGTCCAAAGCCCCTGCTTTTTCTGGAGTTTAGGGACCAAGTGGTCGTGTGTCCGCCGATCATGTGAAGCAGTGAGGTAGAAGATCCTGGGGGATACACAAGCACCATCACCCTCCATAAACATGTGAGCCTACAGCTCTCAGCAGCATCTTTTCCAGATAGTAGTCAGGATTCTGGGGCCCCATCAAGAACAACACATTTATTATTCTTGCCATGTGACCCAGACAGATTATCAGTTTTGTCCAACTCTGGAACCATGAGCTAGAAATAAATACCCTACATACCCCTGTCCTGCCCTATCATATCAATGTAAAAAATACCAGCTATTTGTTTACAAGTTCATATTATGCATGTATCTTGTCTTCCCTTACGACTTTGCCTTGGAGACTCAGAACACTAGTTATTCTTCAGTCTGATTACATGTTTGAGGTTTAAGGGATTCTAAGTTGGAGGGGCATCTGAACAAACATTTATGAAGATGTAATGCGCAGTTGATAGCATCGGAATCTAGAACATGAGGCTGCCCATGGAAGCTTCCTGCTCCCTCTAATCTTACTGGGACACTCTTGTTAATTTTCTGAGGACACGAAATCCTTTCAAATTGGCTGGTTTCAGGAATGACTCTGGCAGAACGTTCACTTCTGTGTAAGTTATTGAGTGTAGCAGATGACCTTTATCATTCCACTCAGCTGATGTGTTTCCGACCTGGGTTGACTTTGCCATACCTCAGGGAATAGACTCTAAGGCTTCTGTCTAATTGGGCCATAGGCGAGGACTTGGGAACCATTTCCTCCTCAAAGCAAAGTCCTGGCTACAAAGTATGAGAAAAAGCTATTGTCACAGTATCTGGGTTTCTCTTTGTGACTGACATTTATGTATATATTTATGTATTTATGTACATATTTGTGTGTTTTATTTATTTATTTACAGAGAATACATGCTTGGCATCATTTAATAACTTTCAATGTGTATAATACAATATCAGTACCTGCACTCGTAGTGTTGTACTATAGGCCTACCACACTCATTCTTCCAGTCTTTACTGCAATATTGTGCCCCGTAACCAATGTCTCCCAGTGGTCACCTCTTCTCACGTCAGCACCTGGTGACTATATTATTACTTTGGTTTTAAAAATATTTTTAAAATTATTGTTATTATGTTTAATTTCATTCTATGTGTATAAGCGTTTCACCTGAATGCATGTCTGTGTACCATGTGTGTGCTCAGTTCCCCAGAGGCCAGAAGAGAGAGTTAAATGTCCTGGAACAGTAACTACCCATAAGTGTTAACCACCATGTGGGTGCTAAGAATTGAAACTGGTCCACTGATAGAGGAGCCAGTGCCCTTGACCTCTGGGTCATCTCTCCATCCCTGATACAAATCTGTTCTTGATAGTTTGACATATTTAAATTTCACATACGAGTAAAATCGTGAGATTGTTTTATTTTTGTGCTTGGCTTATTTCAATTAACACAGTGTTCTTCATGTTCACCCATGTTGCTGCAAATGACAGTTTCTCCTTTGAGTTTGAAACCATGACTTCAAACATGTTAGACAAGCACTCCACCACTGAGCTATATCCCCAGCCCAAGATTTTCTTCTTTTGAAAGGGATGAACAATATTCTGTAATATACATAAAATGACATAATTTTATGAGTTTATATATTGTTGGCTGACTAAAAATCTTAGCTGTTACAAATAATATTGATAATTAAGATTTCTTTTTTTCTTTTTTAAACTTTTATTGCATTATGATGAGAAAAGTTACATGATTTCAATTTATCTGAATTTGTTAACATTTAAAAACATATTTTAATTAAATAGAATTGAATCACATTCTTGTACCCCTTTTGTACCACTGCTCCTCCCAGAGACCCCCCCTTCAATACCTACAATACCTTTTTTGTCGTATTCCTTAAAATTTATAAAATATTATAACAATAAAAGTAAGTATTGTAAAAGTTGTTTGATATAAAACAATCAATTTAACAGTCTTATGTAGATGCTCATCTACAGCAATAGTGAAAATACATTTTTCTCTCAATATAAATTTTAAATAACTCCAAACATATTAGCTGTATACTTAAAAATAATACATCACTACTAGTATTTTCTTAAATGAACATGAATATATAAAATCTTTTTGTTTGTTTTGTATTTAGTAGAGTTTAAAATCTTGGCTCTTACTGTGGTACAAGCCCAAAATAAGAACAATTTTTAGACATTGGGTTTTATTGTAACAGGGCTGTATTTCAATGACCCTCACATCACCAAAGTATTTTACCTCCACCGTAGCTAAGCTGAGAGTTGACAGTTCTGCTGCACCAAGGAATGAATTGTAGGCACAATTTTTGGATACAGACTTCCTGCTATGGTCAAAGCTATTTGACTTGAGTGAGTGAATTTATTCTCAGCCCACAGAGTTTTTGATCCATTTTTGAATTGGTTTTGAATAGGGTGTGAGATCAGGATCCATTTTAATTAGTCTGTATGTCAGTATCTATTTTTCTTAACACTGTTGAAGAGATCATCCTTTCCCTATTATAGGTTCTTGGCATCTTTATCAAAAGTAATCGATGACACATCTGTGGATTTGTTTCTGAGTCTCCATTCCATTCCAGTAGTAAGAGATATTCTAGATTGAAATAACTGGGAGAGGCCTACAGCAACATAAGTGATGCTGTTCCCTGGAATGGGGTCCCAGCTAGTGGAGAACCAGTATTCCCAGCATTCATCTCTGTGTGCTCCTGGCTGCAGATGCAACATATCCAGCTGCCTTATGCTTCTGCTGCCCTAACACACCCCTCCCACAACACACATCACGATGGACTGCATCCAGCATCCCCTCAATGTAAGATGGGTCAATCCCTTCTTCCCTAAAGTTGCTTATGAGGCATTTGGCCACAGTAAAGAGAAGACTAAGTAGTACCATTGTTGCTTTTAGAGACCTCTCAGCTTTGTACGTGGTCTGTCTCTGAGACCCAGAGTTTACCTAAGTCCAAGAGTTTACAGAGCCTCCAATGGTTGTCACTCAGTCCTGTTCTTTGTGCTCCCATTGTCCTCAGGGTGCTCTGTGGCACTCCTTGTGCTGTGTTTATCTCTTCACATTTCTTCGTCTCTTGAACTTGATTCTTCCCTTTACTGTAGTGAGATCTCCTGCTAAAGCCAACGAGAATGACGAGAATGACAAAGGGTCGAGGGTGTAGCTTTGTCTACAGGAAAGAGAGGCTCCCCTCTCAACTACAGAGGTGCTGTCCAGAGTGCAGTAGAAGCCAGGAATAGATCTTATAAAGGGAGCACCTCCCACACTGTCAAGACATCTAGGGAACAGGTTATTGAAAACAACAGCAGCAATGTTAGCCAGCAGCAGCAGGGCCATTGTGTCTCAGGTATCCTGGTTTTCTATAGCTACTTGGCTATCAGGCGATAAAAATGTCTTTGGAAGCCAAGAGTTTTCCCAATTTAGTCTCATCTTACATTCATTGAATAGTTATTGAGTATACTCTCCAGTGACATTCTAGTGAAAAATTCATTTCCCTGATGTGGGAGGGTAGTGGGATGAAGTCACTAACAAACATACAGTTGGTTGACTTTCGTTTCTTTGGCATTCATGCAGTGGAAACTCTACTTTGAGTTGGGAACATTCTCCTGTTCTGGCAGAGTGGAATACTATGTTCTCCTGTGATTCTAGGCAGTGACAAAACCTCAGCTCCCAGTCAGCCACTTAGTCACACAGGCAAGCGACTGGTGCTGGCTCCACAGCTCTACATTACACATAACAAATACAGTTGACTGAATCAACTTTTGTTTTTGTACTGCTAGGGATTCCTAGGGTCTTACATAGGTCAAACAAACACTCTACCATGGAATAGTTCCCCAGCCCTCTCATGTCTTTGAGACAGGATTTCACTAAGCCATGCAGGCTTGCCCTGAGCTCATTTTGTAGTCCATGTGGGCCTTGAATGTGTGTTCCTCTTGTTTTCATCACCTGGGTAGCTAGGGTTACAATCTGTGCCAACAGGTCTGTCTGATACTTCCATTTTCAACCAACTTATCAGAGCCCAACATCATGAAGACAAGGTCTATCTGTATTTGTTAATGTTATAATGAAGATAATACTTGACACATTATGAAAAGATGTAGGTACGCTATAAATGGGATGCTCCTGGGATATCTTTGCTGTCTGGAAAGGTTAGCTCTCTGCATCAGACCACTGCTGTGGTTCTTTACCCTTCAGGGGCAGCCTAGATGCTATGATTAAGTCAGTGGCAAGAAGGGAAGTGCTCCCTTTTGATGGTCTCATTAGATGATTGTGAATCCTCAGTAAATAATATAAAGTGATGACAATTTAAGTGTCTCAATAGAAACAATGAAGACAGGGGACAGAAAGCAAACTGAGTGTGAGTATAACTTCATAGAAACTCAAAGAGCTGGGTCAAATCATTCCTTTCGGTATCTGAAGCTTACATTTTTGCCGCTTGAATATTTAATTCTGGGATATTTCTTAAAGGAGGAATTTACTTACAAAACTGTCAGTTCTGATACTAATCAGAGTTTCTCCAAACATTAAGTTTATTTATGAATAGCAAACCCTGCTATGGGAATATGTCTGCCATAGTGAACTATGTGTATGCCAAGAAGTGGAGGCAAGAGGAAGCTTTGGTTAGGTGGAATGGGGATTGCATACTTTGCAAAAATATTCCTTGACTAAGGTGGTTAGCTATACAGGGGTAGCATCACAAGGATAGCATCAGTCCAAGATGAAAGAAGTGGCTGTCACACAGACCTTCCTGCAGATACAATTTTGTGTAAGTTTGCAGTGGCTCTTGTACAAGGTTGTGGTCCTTACAGTCTTTTGTGATGGTTACTCTCGTCAGGTTTAATCAATGAGAGATGAGAGGTCTTGGTCAATAACATCTGGGATTAATTTATTACATAATTTATTGTTAGAGCTAACAGAGAGACTCCATTTTGATTCTGACTAAGAGTCCTCAGTTCATTCTGGTTGTGCATCCTAGCACCTCTCTCTAGGGAGGTGTGTCCCTTATTTGGTTCCTTCTGAGCATCAGGATTATGGGTATGTGTCTTGTTGTATAGGCCAGGCAGTGTATATTTGTTTTGTGTCTTCACTCCCATGACACCACAACTTTTCAAAGGCAAGGACACTACTTGCTTCTTACCACTTTCTTTGTGGCTTGAAAAGTGCCTGACATGCACTAGGAGTCTAACAGGGATTGGTCGTGTGAGGAGAGGAACCTCTGTGGAAGTCAGACCAATGGTACACGGGGCTCTTCGGAATGGATATAAATTAGGTGAGAAGATGCTGAAGATGCTTGGTGTAGGAGGCAGCTGCTGATGGGAGGGGACTGGAGCGGGGAGTGAGGTAAAGGGTGTTAGAGTCTGGGCTTGCCATTTGCCAGCTGTGTGGACTCTCAGAGAGATGACCCCCCCCACCCCCCGCTTGTTTCCTCAGCTGTGAGTCTGAGATAACAAGCTGTAGGCAGAGCAAATGAACTAAGAATGTGTGAGCCTGGGCTGAGGATAGTGCCGGGAGAGCTACGGTCGCTCAGTCAACACTGAGCACAAAAATACACAGACAGAACTTGAAAATGTTCACAACAATGTCACCACACAAAGGGCTGAGGACCACATGGGAAGTAGCACCCAAATTAATAACAGACTTTACAAGAGGAGCCAAAGGAGAGACTGCAAAGAAGGCCAGCCCTGCCATGACCTTCTCCCCAAACCTCTGAGCAGCGCTGAGTACAAAGAGCTTCGCTTCTTGATCTCGCAGATGCACAGGCTCTGTAGATGGGACAAACAAATGTTGGGCCATTGCCAGGGGAGACCTCTGAGGTAAAACCAGGGCTTAAAATGATGCATTGTGGGTAAATTAAGGCAAACGAATGCCTCTGGTACAATCTTCTCCCCTGGTCTGAGGTTCCGACTAGTCATCCTTTAATTAAATATGCAATTGTGTCAAGGCAAACAGAAGCTCCACCCATGTTTCCTGATAGGATATTAGATAGCAGATAGCAAAATTCTAGAAAAACAGATTTTTTTTTCTCATTTTTTAAAAATTTGAACAGCTCTTGCCTCTCATGTGATAGTGTTACATATTTACTGTGGTTTTGTTACACCTTTTTTTTTATTAAAAAAAGATTTTATTTAAGTTTAACAAACATTTGAAAGAAAGCACTGTTGAAATGAATGTGACTCAAAATTAAACACACCATTTACTACATTGCTTCCATTAAAAATGGAACCATTGTGGTTGCAGATGATAAAAAATGCTACTGATAAAATCGGAAGACCTAGTGTCAAGTGTCCAGGAAATGGATCTGCTCATTTCCCTCTCATAAACTTTCAAATTTCCTTCCCAGACAATACAGGCCATGAATATCACCATTTAAAAATTTATTTTCACTCTTTTTAAGGTTCATTTATTTTATCTTATATGTATAAATGTTTTCCCTGCATGTATGTCTGTGTATCATGTGTATACCTGGTGTGTGTAGAGATCAGAAGTAAAGGATCCCTTGGAACTGGAGTTACAGATGGTTAGGAGCTACTATGTGGGTGCTGGGAACTGAACCCCTGGTCTTTGGGGGAGAGCAGCTCATGTTCCTAACCTCTGAGACATGCCATCAAACCAGAGGAATATCACTTTAAGGTTAGTTATTCAGAACCTTAGATTTTTCTATGCTAGTTTAGACTATTTAACCATTTATTCTTGTTCTGCATTTAAAATAGTCACATACATATAAATTCTGACTCTCCCTAATTCCTGAGTGCCTAATTCCTGACCAAACAGCACTTCTTTTTTTATTTTATTGGATATTTCCTTTATTTACATTTCAAATGTTATCCACTTTCCTGGTCCCCTTCAGGGAACCCCCTATACTATCCCCTACCCCTGCTTCTATGAGGATATTCCCCCATCCACCCACCTACTCCCTCCTCCCCACTATGGCATTTCCCTACACTGGAGCCTTCACAGGACCAAGGGCCTCTCCTCCCATTGATGCTTGACAAGGCCATCTTCTGCTGCATATGTGGCTACATGGTTTAGACCCTGGGAGCTCTGGGTGGGTCTGGTTCATTGATATTGCTGTTCTTCCTAAGGGGTTGCAAACCCCTTCAGCTTCAAGTTACAAGGGCAATTTCTACAGCAGATCGATCTTTAGTTTCTAACTCTGGCATTGAAATCCTAGTGTCTAAATCAATGAGATAGGATCAGGGACAAACCCAATCTGATCCAGAAAACTGCTCTGCTGGGCTCTGACAGTCATGAGCATAGGTGTCAGGCGCACCATGCTCTCAAAGCTTAGCATCCTCTTGAATGGAAGCTCTCTGTTAATCAGCACATATTCTGACCACTGTTCTTGGACCATTGCTAACTAGAAACAGTGTCTTAGACTGAAGGTACCAGTGAGACTCAACATCTCACCAGGAATACGTTGGATCCTACACTAGATTTCCTCCTTTGAGGACCAATTTTCAGATTCTCCTCCCCAGCTTTGCACTTGATGTGACTTCTTCAAAAGGAAATACGATAATCAAATCATGATGTCTATAAGGAACACTAAGGCCAGTTATGCCCCTGTGTTTGGTATGTGGTCTCATGCGTCAGTCCTGACCTCTAATTTCCATGAGACTCACTACTAAGTTGTCAGGAAAGAAAAATAGCCCCTGCTTGTCCTCCACCCTAAGAAAAGCAAGTTTGATGTTGTAGTCCCTTAAATGAACCCCTTTTCAAATGGCTGGTCCACATCCCCACAGAGATGAAGTGACTTTTCATGGTGCACAGCATGTAGCTGGTTTAGGAAATCAATTTCTGCTTGGGAGAATGTGTACACATACAATACGTGTTTCAAAGACAATGGAATATTCTAGGAAGAAGTAATATTTGACCCATATGTTGAGGCAGGAGGGATAATAAGTAATAGACACCATTGTGTGCATATGAAAGAGTTGAAGTTAATATCCTTAGAAAATAATTCCCTTTTATATTTGTTGGCCATGAGTGGATTCTTAGCTAGGTCTGTTGAGTGTTCTTGCCCAACCTTACGTTTTACAGACTTCCCTCCTCCCTTGCAATTGTAAAACAATCTCCATGGTCAATGTTCCAACCAGCACTGTCCTCCTAGATGCCATCTGCCAACCTAAAATTTATATGTCTTCACCATCAAAATGGGCACTTTCCCATTATATCTTTTGTTCTCATTCTCTGTACATTAAGTTCTTGTCCATTTTGGTTCCTTCAGGGTTTGCTGTGCTATTGACAGGTATGGAACACTAAGGAAACATGCTAATGGGTAGAGTACTTAAATCCCAGCCTCACTCCTCTTACTAACCTTGTATGTTTCTGTAAGTCATGTTTTAATGTCTGCCTATTTGCCTGTCTATCCATTATCTTTCTATCTAACTGCATATGTATGGAGCTGTACTTTCTTCATTCAGAATGAGAAAATTTGTGCTGTAGTGTTAGGCTTGAATTTTATGATGTAATCATGCTTTGGAAAAATTAGTCTAGGGATATAAGAAAGTCTTCCTTATGTCTATGCAAATTATTTGAGATTTTAAAGATTTATAGTCATAATTCATTGCTAGATTATAATTCTACAGAGATTACCACCAACACAAAGGCTCTTATTAGATGTGACCCTACCCTACCCTCCATTTTTCAGCATACAGAAACATTGGGCAAAGTACACTTCTTTTCTTTGTAACGTACTCTATGGCATGCTGGTATCAGCAACAGAAAATGGTCTGACAGATACACAAACATTCCTCTCTAGGGACATTAATACTTAGTTTTTGGGGACTACCTTTAATATATTAACTCTGATGTGCCACAAGGTAGAAACTACTCAGAAGTCTAGCATTTGGTCTTCATGTCTGTCTTGGGAGGAAGGCTTTAGTCTTCTGAAATTGAGTTTCCTCCTATTTACTATGGGCCAGATGTCCCTTCCCTGGGTTGTGGAAGTGAGATAGCTGTGGCCTAGGAGATACGGGTGCTTCTTCTGGTTCTCAGCCCCAAGCTGGTTCACAGAAAATGGCACATGTCTGGATTGCATCTTTTGATGGAGAAACATTTACTATCAGCTTGTTCAGAGAAACTCCACGTTAGCGTTATGTACACAAAGGTGGCTCCTCTGTCTCCCTGTTTTTCCAACCGACAATTTTTTTTCTCACACTAAAGTGTGTTTTAACTTTCATTCCTGTAGCCATCCAGCAGCCATGGGCAAACTGGGTTTACCTGAAAGGAGGACTGGAAATAAGGTAAAGGGGGTGGAAGAAGGATGAAGCCAAGACAAAGGTTCTGATCAAGGCTCAAAGTTTAATAATAAGCTTTGTGTATATAAAGGAAAAAAAAACCCACAAAGACCATCCCCTTCTTCAGCTGGAGTATGTTGTAGCAGCAAGCTCAGCACAGGCAGCCAAAACATCAAAGTTACCATGGGGACCTGCAACTGCAGCCAAGACAGATGTCTCTGTCCAGGTTGATAAGACCTGTCATGGTGAAGGTTCAAGGTCTGCTTAGCCTGCTCAAGGCTGGGAAAACTGCTCAGCCTGTTCAAGGCTGGGATAGGCCTACTCAAAGCTGAGAAGGCTACACATTCCCAAGTAGCTTGAGTGATATATTCATGAAACCTGTCCAGAATGTCCCATCTCAGCTGTATGTGTGTGTTTATGTTCTAGTATGTACTTGAACATCTCTTCCTCTGCAAGTTCTTCATTCTCATTTTGTATTTTGAAGATAAGGATGCACATGAAGGGGTGTGGCTTTAACTTCTTTGTCATGTTTACATTAAGGTTCTGTGTATAGAGATGTCTATTTCCAGCTGCCTTCAAAAATGGAAACCACATTTTGATCTTCTACCACTGAGCTCAGCATATTTGAGTAGTCAATGAATATCCTCTAAAAGTGGGAGATGGTATCTTTTAGAGAAGTATAAGGTTCTTTGATCAAATAACTACAGTCTGTTCCCTCCATTTGGGGAAAGGACTTCCTATAGAACAGAGTAGTTGGAAGAAAAGCGGGATAAGAAATGTACTTGAAAGAAGATAGGACGATTTCAAAGTCAATCTGAGGCATGTCTACAAGAGTGGGTGATGTTACATTAGAGATCACATTCACCTTCTGTTACAGATGGAGAGTGGTGTTTGGTCCTCTTATTAAACTGCAGGCTTGTCTGTCAGCACTGGGTTTGTTATTATGAAGTCAACTGTATATATGGAGAGAATATTATCATAATTTCTCTGGAAATGGTATGGAACCCAGAAGAGATGTTGCGATTTTTGTTGAAATGTCCCTCCTATTTTTTCCTCCATTAAAATAGAGTTAATAGTTTCACTATATTTCTTAAGCTTGTGAATTTTGTGTTTTAAATATTAGCTTGCATAGATAACAACTTTAAATTAATTTAAAACACTAAATGGTTATTAAAGCAATTCAAGAGTATAGAATAAAATGAAAAAGAAAAGTCTCTCAAATTTTCATTACATGAGCCCATGTCAACATTTTGATTTATGTCAGAGTAAACAGACAAGTTCTTGGGGTGGTAGGATTGTGTGGGTCATAGATGAAATGGTGCCTATCAGAACTGACTGTGAAGGAGAGAGAGGTCAGAAGTCACAAGATGACTGGGCAGCATGCCTTAGTCGGGATTACAGATATGTGTATCATGGTATGCATTTGCTAGACTGATTTCTTTCATAAAGTGCTGTTTTTATTTTTTAGCTTATGACCACCATTCCATATGATTAAATAGGCTTTCAATGCATTTTGCATATCATAGAATTAAGTATTCTATTGTCTATAGTCATATGCTTAAATCAATCTCCACTGTTGAAGGCTTGGATTTCTATTTTTGAAAAGTAGTAAGCTATGTATGATCCATGTACAAAAATCTACACCCATTACCAGGGTTATTTTCTTATGATAAGTTCTTTTAAGTGGCATTGGAATGTTTAAACACCCTGATGCATATTATCCTTCCCAGGTAGGGGCTACACAGCAGCTCCCTATGAGAGAATTGTCCACATTTTTTCAGGAAACACTTGTTCCCCCTTCATAAATATCACTAAGCTGATTTCATTGTTGTATTCACATGTACTTATGTGCATAATTGTCTGTGTGATAGTTGCACTATAGTATAGGGTGTAAGATGTATGAACTCCTTAACCTGTCATATTATGTAAGCTTCTAGACACAGATTTCTTATTTGACTTCTAACTGTGAGTGTCTCCACTTCCCAGGCACCTGCATGAACATCACTCACAGCCAGTGTCAAATTCTGCCCTACCACAGCACGCTGGCACCTCTCTTGCCAATTGTCAAAAACATGGACATGGAGAAATTCCTCAAGTTCTTCACGTACCTCCATCGCCTCAATTGCTATCAACATATCCTGCTCTTTGGCTGTAGCCTCGTCTTCCCCGAGTGCGTTGTTGATGGCGATGACAGGTATTTTGGAACCATATCATTCAGTGATAAGAGCTCAGTTATTTTAGAGACAAGTGTCCAAGAGGAACAAGTCATCCTGTTACTAATGTTTCTTTTTATTTATTGCTTTTGGGGGAGAAGGGACTCACATCTGTCACAGTTAATTGCAAGTCTCAGTATTTAGAAAATCCAGATTTTTTTTTTTTTAATGGGAAGAAAATATCCATATTCTAATTGATGCTGTCAAGGGACACTCAGTTGCTGTTTCAGTGAAGGTCTGACAAGGGGAAAAGGTACTCAAAGGTATAGCTGAAATGTTTGTTAGTGAGGCTTTTTATGGAGGTTTGCCAGGGAGGCAATTCAGTAATAAAAAGTACCGAGGTCTCATGATGAGACAATGTAGTTCTAGTACCAAAGGCTTGAAGAGGAGAAAAGGCTTGAAGCAATTGGATACTTGTAGCTAAGAGTGAGGGGAAGGGATAAGTACTCCAACTCCCTTCTCCAATCATCCTTTCTGCAGGTAAATTTACTCACCAGCAGGGCCCCAAAACATCCAGTATAATGAATGAAATCCAGAATCTCGTTAAATATCATCAGCTAAGAAGTCCAAAAATCTTATTTAAATCAGTTATGAGTGGCCTTCTGGATGGTTCTTCTCATCAGCCTGGGGATCTAGTGCTAGGTCGGGGAGGAGATGTGGAGGGACAGACAGAAATGACTCAATAAGATAGAGGTAATTCTCTGTAACAGTTGATCAACCCAAATAACGTCATGGTTATTTGAAGTGTATTCAGACAATTTCAAAGCACATGGTAAGTACCCAGTCACATATAAGATGAATTATTTTCTGGATGGAAATGTTTGGAACTTTCCAGAATAGTAACTCAGGTACGACTCCTTCCCATGTTTGTGATAATTTCAGCAGTGTGTGAAGTGCCCTAAGGATCAGGGAAACGCCTGTTGCTTTGTTTGCAAGATGTCGCACTGCTATTATATGGAGGTGGAACAGGCGCAGTAGAAGCTGAGCAGTGCAGAATTCGGTGAAACTTGAGTTATCAAGGAATCAGCTACAGAGGGTGACTTTGTGTTATACACAGAAAGAGGAGGTGGATTTCATTTTTCCCACGGGCTAAAATAGGAGATGCTTGTGTGGGCTGTGGTTGTGAGTCAGTGCCACAGTGCTTGCCCCGCACACTGAGCACCCTGAACTACAGAAACAATTGAAGATGGCCACCAAGAGACGTTTTATTTTCCCAGCCTGTGGCAACACAGTTGGTGGTTGTTTTCCTTTTCTTGGCTTGCTTTAACCAATTGCTACCTGCTGGGTGGCTCAAACAACAGAAATGTCTTCCTTCTTAGTTCTGAAGGCTGAAAGTCTGGCTGTTGGTAGGCTGTCTGGTTCCCAGAACTCTATGGGGAGAATCCATTTTCCCTTTTGCCTGTCCTATTTCCTATTATTTCTGCTCCTTTGTCTTGTGCTCCTGCTCCTCCAGTTTTGCCCTCTGCCATCATAGAACATCTCCTGACCGCTGACATCTCCTCCTCTCTGGTCTCCTATAAGGACAATGTCATTGGATTCAGGGCTCGCCTAACACAATCTAGGATAATAGATTCACATCCAGCCTCTTAATTGTATCCCACAAAGATCCTGTGTCCAATGAGGTGATTCCAGTTCTAGAGATTAAGATGTAGATCTTTCGCTTTGGAGCAGTGGTTGGGAAAGCAGGCTATAGGAGCTGTGTGTCATGATCTCATCATCCATAAGACAGAAATAACAGTTAGACTTATGTTTCAAAATTAATGTGAGGATTTAATGACATCTAGGGCTTGGGACACTGCCTGGCCCTTAGAAAGAGCTCAATAAATGTTAGCAATAACTATGAAGTGGTGATTTGTGAAGGACAAGGAGAATTAATGAAATGGAGACCACAAAAGTGTACTTCTAATGTGTGTGTGTGTGTGTGTGTGTGTGTGTGTGTGGCATGCGTGAAGGATTGCCAAAAATAAGTAAATGAAGCAAAATTAGATAAAATATCAAAGAATTTTTGGAATTAGATTCCCATTCTATTTAAGTTCTGAAAACTTCACTTACATATTATTATTATTATTATTTTCAGATTAACTGCTCTTTGAGTTCATGCATGCACAAAGAAAGAAAATGGAAGGGAGTGTGTTCAGAGTCCTGAAACTGCTGGGCCCATCATGACGATGGTCTCTATTCTAACTCAGTTCTGCTTGGGTAAACACTTTCGAGCTGCCCACAGTTTTCAAGGCACTTTAAGTTAAATTTGTTTTCCCTCTGACCTGATTTACCCTTTGATAACTCTACCAGTATGAGAGTTTTTCTAATTTCTGTTATAATGAATAATAATTTACAGTTACTTTTCAAGTGTTCTTTGGGGACTTATCCTATTTTTATTATTATATTTAGTTTTGTAATTGTACTTTTAGGTCATGCTTCCTGCTGTCATTTAGTATGTGTATGGGAACTGCACCCTAATTTAATAAGTAGAATAAGTTCAGCAAAGCAAATGTATTGTAGAAAACCCATTATAAGGTCAAACATATTTTTCTTGTATTTCACTATTTTGTATCATCTATTATAGGCCATATTATTCAAATAAAGAAAAAGGTTTTTTTCCAGCCCAGAAAAAAAAGCTACTTAATAACAATTAAATTTTAATTTAAAAAAATTATAGTGAGATGTATAAACAGTATAGTTTTTAACCTGATTCTTTGGAGACCACAGTCACAATTTAACTATATTGTATGTTGAAACAATGTAATTTAATTGTCTTTATTTTGAACTGTGTTTGCTTTGGCCAAATGTGTATGGATGTATTGCAACAGTATCTATTGGAAAGGCAGGAGAACATAAGGATTCAGTGGAACATACCATATAAAAATGTAAAATTTTAACTGATAAACTATTGGAATGCCTCTAAAGTACCTAGGTTAGAATATATTGCTTAAAAATATCAAGTAGAGAGCAAAATATTGGTTCGTGTTAAATGTAGATGACATGCTTGATTTCCTGATTTCTTCAAATGGACAGTGTGTGTGTAAGTGTGTGTGTGTGTGTGTGTGTGTGTGTGTGTGTGTGTGTGTGTGTGTGTAGTCTTGCTTGCTTGTGGAGGCCAGAGGTCAACTTCAGTGTCATTTCTCAGGAACCAGCTGTCTTGTTTTCTGAGACTGTCCTTGGTTTGGGACTTACAGAGTAGACAAGGTGTCTAGTCAGTGAGCTCTGGACATTCTCCTGCCTCTGCTCCTCAGTGCTGGGCCTACAAGCATGTGGCACCATGCCCACTTATTTGTTTTTTTAAAACACAAGTTCTATGTATTGAGTTCAGGTTCTTATGGCAAGCACTTCACTGACTGAGCTATTTCCATAGTCTAGACTAGAACTAACATTTTAAATGTAATAATTTTTAGTAATATAAAGTTATTCAAATTTAAGAAATAGTAAACCCTTGTTAAGACTAACCCCCCCAAGTTACTTACAATTCTGATCATACCTCCCACTTTCTTATGACTTATAGAGGGTGTTCATGTCCAGCAGAAAAATTCTTTGTAAATTAGCAGTTCTTGCTGTTGATGGAGTATGTTACTTTCTGGGCTGATATCAACTTGATCCCATGGTTAAAAATGTCCGATTTCTATTGTCCCCCTCATGATCATTTAAGAACAAATTGACCCAGATTCCATCCTTTTGTGGCTTTCTGGTAGACTTAGAGTTCAAGCTAAGCTCCAGGCCACAGCTTTTGAAGGCCTTCTTGCCTCTCTAGCGTCATGGACCAAGCCTCACCTTCAATCACCTTCCTTTCCATTTCTCAAACAAACAAAAAATAAGCCAAAACTAAGTCCTGAGAACTTCTTTTGAGCAACCTTGTGTGCACAAGCTGTTCTTTTTGCCTACAGAGGACCCCCTCTCCCATCAAGGCCGTGGCTTCCAAATCCTGGCTGTAGTGAAACCTTCTCTGAACACCCCAGGTTTTCTTTTGTCTTCTCATGACAACCTGGTGATACCACTTGTTTTCACCATGGTATGTGTTCTTAACACACATAGCCCCCAGAGAAACACACTAGGTTTTGTATAAGAAACAGAAGGAAGGAGTCATTTGGGAAGTGGTTGAGTTTATGAGTTTGATGATGGTGATGGATTCACTTATTGATTTCTGAACTTGTTTATGCGTCAATTATGTAGAGTCTTTTCCATGCGAGACACACTTTCCTGACATCTTGATGGATAGGTACCAAGATTTTCCAGTTTGGGCTTCATTGCATTACAGAATAAGACTGAGAAACCTCCCTGGAGTGGTCATGATGTGCAGCGTTGGGATGGTTTTTGAAACGCTACAATTTTTGCTACACAGAGATGTGAAGCTTTTAAAGAGCAGCTTCTAGGATTTGCATACCTGATGCTGTCACAGCATTTTGGAGTTACACTTTCCTAATAATGTCTCAGTTACACGTAATAATGTCTCAATTACATGCTGAGTAACACGTTTGCTCAGCATGTAATTGAAGGAGACTTCCTGTGTGGCAGTGTTATGTCAAAGCACAGCCCGTGACAGCGGCCTGCGTACATGCAGCCCTGACGCTGTGCTAAATTCTAATTGTTTAATAGGAATTAAAACTTTTGGAGAATTCATTAAACATATAAAACCACAGTAGGTTTATGTTATTAATGTCTAGAAAATAATTGTGCATGTTATTTTATCTTACTTAGGACTCTACTCTATGTCACCCTTGACTGCATTTGGAAAATTAGAATTAAAATAGTTATATTAAAAATATGTAGGTCACTGGCCAAAGAAAGTGGACTCTGATCCTATTAGTAGCTAAGTATTCCAGAGTTGCTGGCAGGTTACTTTCTAGGGTCTACCTCCTAACTTGAAAACAGTGGTCTAATCTTATATGCACCTGTCAGCTGAGGGTTCAGTCGGCCAAGCATAGTACATGGCCTTAAATACCAGATAACATTGGTGAGCTATTACGCCTAAAATGCCAACTTAGGTGAGACTCTGTCTGAGGACTCAAAATGGTCCAAAGTGTAGGGAATGTACAGTTGAATAATTCAAATGGCTTTTTTTTATTTTGCCAGGTTGTAAAACTGGAGAATCAGGCCAGCCAAAATCTTTCTGAAAATGTCTTCTTATGTTACTGCCAGCCTCTGGGACACTCATACCCAGTTCAGTGGGGGAGTTCATTCACTCTCCTGAGATTGAAACCCCAAAGTTGTCAAATAAACAACGCAATTCATCTGTGGGTGTTTTCTCTATTTTACTGATACTTTCCTATTATGTGGGAAGTGCGTTAAAACTGGATGGCATGTGGAGATTTTGCATCTGTGAGGGAAAGGGGGTCTGTAGGGCAGAGAAGATTTGTATCCTTGTCCAGGTCACTCAGTTAGGGAGAGGATCATGTGGTTATGGGTCTCCTTCCACATTTGCAGTGATAGTTTTATTCCCAGGGACACAGAAGTCATCCTTTGTGCATTTCAATAATTTATTCTACAGCTACCTGTGGTGTCTCCACTTTTATACTCGTAAGGGAGACACTGCAAAGACGATGCCCAGGAACCATGTATTGGCTCTGTAGAGCTTACATTGTGTTGGTGGGAGATAACCTTCTCAGAAGAGAAGGTAATGGGGATATGAAGAAAGGAACTATGTGAGGGGGTCCAGGAGGAAGAGGAGCTGTAGTCAGGATAGGAAGTGAATAAATTAATAAATTAATGAAAAAATAGCAAATAAATCAGTAGGTGGACAGCTTAATGTGACATGAACAGGCATGAAAACAATCTTAATATTGAGATCCTTTCTTATTCTGGCTCAAGAAGCCTTCAAGAGTAACTTTTGCTTGAGTGGAAATCATGACCACACTTTTCTTCCATGGACAGTGACATGATTTTGCTTCCATCCAAACTATGTTCTTCTGAAACAACCTCCCTGAGATGGACAAACACCCACCCTCAAAGCCTACTATGGCTGCATTTGCTGATTCTGAGTTATACCGTCTCCTACCAGATGTTAAGTTAATAATAGTTGAACCATCTACTCAGCATGCTACTGTGTCTCCTCCCTCCACAAGTATTTATTGTGCCCCCGGTTGGATGTAAGGCATGCAGCTGTGTGCTGGCTAGTCTTCATTTACTCCTTCATAGTCAGATGCCACATGTCTTGGCTCCAACTCTTCCCTAGACACCGTTTTAGCAACAATCTCATTTGGGCTCTTTGTTGGGTTGATGCCAAGGGAGCTACCAGTAGATCAGGATGCAGGATGGACAGGTCACCTGGTGGCCACTTATTATGGTCATCTCATATTCCTCTATGCCAACTTGCACATACTGGGTGCATGAAAGAACACGGCTCCCATGTAGCAGCTGTCCCTAGATGGCTCTTCCTAAGTTCTAGTAGTTACTCCTTTTCCCTTTAAACTTAGT
The DNA here is from genome assembly GCF_008632895.1 of Mastomys coucha. Lineage (NCBI taxonomy): Eukaryota > Metazoa > Chordata > Mammalia > Rodentia > Muridae > Mastomys > Mastomys coucha. Next base: position 65,246,707 of record NW_022196905.1, on the reverse strand, counting down.
TATTTCTTTAGTTTTTTAAAATTTAGTTATTAACAGTTCCTGGCCCCCACCCTACTCCACTAACCCTTGTTGGTATTAGGAAACACTGATTTTTGTCAATAGTTTTTTTTTGTGGAAAAAAAATAGTTTTTTTGTGCTCCAACTTTAGTGGGTCATCTTTTCCATGCTGGAACCATGATTATTACAAATAAAGACGAGATAATCCGAGGCCTAGCTGTTAGAGCTCCAGACAAATGAGAGTAAGAAATATGCTAACTCTTTCCATTATCTCTTTTCTGATGGAAGACTATAGAAAAGACCAACCTTCACTTGGACACTTCTTCATCTCTATGCCCAGTGAAGGTAGAGACCAAGTAAGACTTCTGTCTCTCTCTTCTATGACATGTAAGGTTTCTTCAGTCACTTGAGGTGCTGTTGGACCCTCACAGTGACACCAGGCAACATGTTGTCTTGCTCTTTTTAGCAATAGTGATGGATTCATATTCTTGCATCATGCTGGTTCATATATGAAAGGGGATCCCCTAGGTAAAAATTTTAGGGCCAGTGTTTGGTCTGGACACCTCCCTTTTAAGTTTTAAGTTTTCTCATAACAGAAAAGGAGAAAATGGTCTTACAAGACTCCTTAGACATGAACAGTGCCTTCCTGGCTGAGGAAGGGGCACAGTTCTGGGAGATGACCAACTCTGACTTTGTGAGTATTGCTGCTGAACAGTTCAGTTTTAAAAGGTCAAAGTAGGATGATATTAAAAATGACTAAGTCTCATCCATAAATAGCACTCAGTAACATAATTTTTGCAAAGTGATGTGCCAAGGAAAACTGTATCATTACTGGGGTTATGCATTATCACACTCTCAATGGTGTAAAACAACTCACATGGAAATAGGAACCTTGGGGTTGCGTAGGTGACTCCTCTGCTCTCGGGTTTCACAGTGGACATTAACGTGTTGGCGAGAGCTAAGGTCTTAGCTGAAGGCTTGACTGGGGAAGGGTCCATTTCTCAGTTCATGTGTCATTGGAAGAACTTCCTTTTCTCAAGGGCTGTTGGAAAATAAATCACCCTCAAGGCCAGCCATGCTTGTGGTCTCCTTAATATGTATGGCAATTTGCTTTGTCAAAATCAGCAAGAAAGAAAAGGGCGGGGGATGTAAATAAGACAAATCATAATCATATGTACCTCAACAATGCAATAGCATCCTATTAGTTTCTGTGGTTGAAAGTAAGTTAAAAGGCCAGCACATAATCAAGACAAGGGCTTTCTCAGACAGGAGCTGTAGAAGGCAGAAATCCTGGGTAATGTTTTAAGTTCTCTCAGGCATACATCATCCTCCCCAACATCCACAAAAAGAGTTTTAAATCTAAAGCTCTCCTAAATATATCAGCATAGCTTATTAAAAATACAATTTGACAGCTGTGATACGTGATCTTGGCAATATTTAAGCAGAACATTCAGCTCAAAGGCATCATACTACTGTTAATTTTGTATTTTTTTCTAAGTATAGTTATATGAAATGATTGTTCTTAGGGAACCCACAGGACATCCAGTAGGGGTGGGGATGGTGAAAACAAGAGGCCTCAGCTGTGAACCTTGTCAACTACAATGACCAGTGTGCTAAGGCATGTCCATGCAATAGTGGCAAGAATGCTATGGAGGTAACCAGCTGTTTGCTGATTGAATTAGAGACCTGCTCCATAGCAGGAAACATGTGCTTCCAACTGTAAATCTGACCAAGAGCTCTGGGTTGGGGAATCTCTCAAGTCCCAGGGGTGAACCTACCACTAGTATTCTTTTCAGAGGGCATAATATCAACCAACCCTCTAACTTTGTATCTCTATATCCAATAGTTAGTACAATTTTTAGACTCTGTCTGAGAAATTTCTTTATGCAATAGATGGCAGCTAGAGATGAAATTCACACCTCATCAAAGGGCAGAGAAGGAACTAAGTGATTGTGGCTTAACCACGGATAGATCATGTGTTATCTACCACTGGACCATCTATTCTCTATCACACACACACACACACACACACACACACACACACAGAGCCAAGCTTGGGGACCATTCTGTAAAAGGGGGCAGAAAGATTGTAAGAATCAGAAGTCAGAGAGGACTAGAACAAAACAGTGTCTTCTGGATGGAATACAATCACTGTAGTCATGAACCCACACAGCAGCTGTGGCTACCCATGCAAGACCAGCATTCTAACATAGAGAGTTAATGGGATTCTTAAGATCTTACCTCTGAGAATCTGTGAACTGTTGATGTCTTTCGGGAAGGGAGAGTCAATTTTCCTTAATTGTCTGTAGTAGGTCAAGCACACTCTAGTGGATGGCCCCAAATTCAGGACAGTACAAATTGGGCTTAATAGCTTATTAAAAACAAAAGGACACAAAATTGGTGGTTAGGAGATGATGGTGAATCTGGCAGGCATTAGGGGGAGAAATGAGGGAAGAATTTGATCAAATATATTGTATGATGGTGGTTGCATGAAATTCTCAATGAATTTATATGAAATATTTTTTAAAAGTTGCTCAATTTGACAGAAAACTATGATTTATAATTCTTAAAATCCTGCTGGCCATATAAGTTTATTTTGGTATATCTAGCTATTTAACAAATTTACATTTATGACAAACATTAAAATTTTCTAGATGAACGTCTATATATTTTTAGATGTATCATAATAAAATTTCCTGGAAATAAACTCAGTAGTGAGGTTACAAATTAAATGAACAACATTTTTGGTAGATTAATTATTTAAAAACATCCTTCCTAGTAAAAATACTACAAGTCTTTGTTATCATTGTGTGGTAACATGTTTCCAAATTAATCAAATGTGTCAACAAATACTTGGAGAGGTACATCAGAACTCTCTACCTTCACTTGAGTTGAAATGCATCAGTGACTTTTTATTTTGCACCACACCAAATGTACTTCACACATCAATTAAGAATAACCACCCTTTCTAAAATAGTCATTCTGATAGTCAAAGTGGTCCTTCCCTTTTGCCAAGCACTGTTTTTCAGTTGCCGGTGCGTTGTTGCTTGGATATAGATCCTTATATTCCAAAATAGTGTAGCCTGTCTCACCACCGCGTTCCATGTGATGAAAAGCAAAACACATCTGCCCTTCAAAGGCAGCTGAATTTCAGGCAAAACAAGAACAAATGGCTCCTCATTTGTTCACCGTTTGCAAGGACTCATAGTTATTAATACTCTACCCCCAGCTCACATATCCCCGTCCAGCAATGTAAAACTCATGGGTCTCGGTTGGTTACACCTCTTAGGAGACTTATTTAGAAACACTCTAGACATTTTCCTAGGCACTCATTTTAGAACAGATGGTCTAATGGTATTTTAGTATTTCTATATATCCCTAGCTCAAGCCTTGAGAAAAAAATGTCGATTGTTTCTTGCAGGTCAGCAAGACTGATAGGGTTATCATGGTCTCAGTGTTCCTCTGAGAAATATTACTCTTAAGAATGAATTTTAACTTACAAAATGTTCATAATAAGAGAAGTATGGAAAATACTAAACTCAAGCTCTTCCAAATCCCTTTTTAGAATGGGGAAACTGAGTCTTGGCCTGAATGAACTGTTGGCTCAAGATCAGATAGTAGCAGATTATCCACGGGAGGGAGGCTCTAGAGTGGGGACCTAGGGAAATGATCATGGTAGAGGGTAAAAGTCCATGACAATTGGTCAGTTTCTCAGAGTCTTAACTTCAGGACATGAAAAATGACATGGATGGTGAGGAATAAGAAGCCTCAGAACAAAAGAAGCTTTCCAGAACCACTGGGGAGACTTGTCCACTCTTAACTCTATATTATCTAACTGTGGTGGTTTGAATGAGAATGGCTGAAATATGCTCATGTGTTTAAATACAGGCTCCAGTTGGTGGAACTCTTTGGGAAGGATTAGGAGGTGTGGCCTTGTTGGAGGAAGTGTGTTAATGGGGGCAGACTTTGAGGTTTCAAAAGCCCACACCTTTCCCAGTTAGCTTTCTCTGCCTCTTGCTTGTGGATCAAGATATGAGCTCTCGGATGTTCCAGATACCATGCCTTTGTTCTAACATCATGGACTCTAACCCTCTGAAATTATGAGCCCTAAATTAATAGTTTTCTTGTATATGCTTTGGCCATGTATTTTATCACAGCAATAAAAACACCGACTAAGATACTACTGTACTCCTGAATGGCTATCAGGACCAATTCATGTTTTATGTATGTTCTTAACTTGTTCAAATACAAAACTTTTCTCCCTGTATCTTCAGTATCAAATTTAGTTACATGTTGATTTAAACAGATTTTTTCATTATCTTTTTATTTTTTATTATTTTATTTTTATCAATTTATTCTTTCATATATTACATCCAGATCACAGTTTACCCTCCTTTCTATCCTCCCAGGCCTTCCCCTTTGTCCCCTTCCTATCCATCTACTGTATACCTTTAGAAAGGAGCAGGCTTCATTGAAATATCAAACAAACATGGCATACCAAGTTTCAATAAGACTAGGTATCTCCTCTCATATTAAGGCTAGATGAGGCAACTCAGTAGGAGGACAAGGGTCACAAAAGCAGGCAAAAAAAAAAAAAAATTAGAAACAGCTCCCTCTCCTTCTGCTAGGAGTTCCAAAAAATCCACACAAGCTATACAATTATAACATATAGGCAGAGGGCCTAGGTTAGACTTGTGCAGGCTCCCTGAATGTCGGTTCAGGCTCTGTGAGCTCCTATGAACCCAGGTTTGTTGATTTTAAGCCGATTATTTTATAAGATAATTTTAGTACAGCTTTTTTTTTTTGTTTGTTGTTGTTGTTGTTGTTTGAGACAGGGTTTCTCTCTATAGCCCTGGCTGTCCTGGAACTCTCTGCGTAGACCAGGCTGGCCTTGAACTCACAGAGATTTGCCTGCCTCTGCTTCCTCTGCCTCCCGAAGGCTAGGATTAAAGGTGTATTGTCACCATCACCAAGTTTTAAGTTCAGATTTTAATGATAAAAAGAAAATTATTTTTATTAGATTGTCATTGTCGAGGGATGCCTGCCTGGTGATACAGGTGTGTAATCTCAGCTGCTTGGCAGGCTGATTACAAGTTCAAGGTCTGTTAGTTCAAGGCCAGCATAGGCAACTTAGTGAGAACTTGTCTCAAAATAATGACAGGGAATGGGAAATCTAGCATTAGCAGCATGGGCAGTGCCCCGAGTATGACCCCATCACTACCACAGAATGTTAAGTGTTGAGAATTTCTTATATATAAGGATCTCTCCTTGAAGGCTCTCAAGGATCTTGTCCAGTATAACCCGCTAGATGGCAGGTCACATCACGTTTCCATATCTCTGGAAGAAATGGTGTACAGTACCCAAGCTGGTTTGATCAAGGTGTTTGGCAAGTCCATTTATAATACTTGACTAGGCATGGTTAGAAGAGATGTAGGTGAAGGCCTGGAAGCTCATGCACCTATTTTCTCTTCCTCCTTTGCTACTGTGAAGCTGGCAGTAAGATGTGTGTGACACTTGAGTCTGCTCCAGGATCTTAATGGGCCTGTCCTTCCCAGAAAATGTTTATGACAGATCCAATACTGTACAATTCTGTAACATCAACATTTGAAAGAGTTGTTTTGATGGGACTCAGACAAAGTTTCTATTTCAGAAAACATTTCCTGTTTTCTGCAAGTCCTTTGAAATGCCTTTGGTGGAGACTGACAAGGATAAAAGATGTGACCTATAGCCGTGCGCCAGAGAAAGCCATGTGGCTTTGAGAGGAGATCTGTCCACGGCCTTGACATTGTTGTCACATGGGCTAAAATCCCCAGAGCAAACCAGGGACCTGGGACTGTTTGGTTACATCCAAAGAGGATGAGGACAAGTGCCAGGGGCATCACTGCTTTTACTATGAACAGATGGTGACTCACATTTTTTACTTTGTGGAATACAAAACAGAAGGCTGATAAGACTTCTTTCTTTCTTTCTTTCTTTCTTTCTTTCTTTCTTTCTTTCTTTCTTTCTTTCTTTCTTAAGAACACAAGATTTTGAGTTGCCACTTGTCTGTATGAGGTTTTCATGAAGGCCAGGGAGAATAAAGAATGGCTTTCTCTATTTGAGAGATAGTTGGATATCTCAAAGGAAAGATACAAAGTTAGAGCAGCATGCCTTTTGACCTATTTTTGCTCTTTCTAATAGGGGGCCTTCATTTTTCTTCTTTCTTTCTCTCTTTCTTTCTTTCTTTCTTTCTTTCTTTCTTTCTTTCTTTCTTTCTTTCTTTCATTTGGTCAATCAGTATATTTTAATACAAAAAGGTTAAGAACAATCATCTGGGGGTAGACTGTTCTACAAGCAATGACTACATGATCTGTTGTGGAACTAGCTTATTATTTTCAGAATCTTTATAATTGGTTGGCTGAAACTGTCATAGGACCAAATACAGAAGTTTAGGTTGCTGATAGGACATAGGGAAATACGAGTTAAGAGTCTATATTAACTTGATGGTGGCTACCTTTAATATTATTGTCTTGGGAATTGTTCTATTATGACACTAATCCTCTACCCCCACCTTTTTGTTTGTACTTAGGCGTGGCCTTCTACCCTGTAGAGCTTTCTGTGAGGCTGCAAAAGAAGGGTGCGAATCTATCCTGGGAATGGTGAACTCCTCCTGGCCAGATTCCCTCAGATGCTCTCAGTTTAGAGACCACACTGAGAATAACAGCAATGTCAGCAAGATCTGCTTCTCACTGCAGCAGGAACATGGAAAGCAATGTAAGTGTCTGTGTTCCCTTTTAAAGGTGGTATTCTGTTATACTACCCAGTTGGGGATATCTACACAAATAGGTATATAGTCTACTATGCTTTAAAAATCAAGGAAACTCCAGATTAAGAAGCAGGATATTAATAATATAGACATGCCTGCAATAATCCTCTTAATCAGCTCACCTTTGCAAAGAACTCTATCACCTTAGGTAGTTTTTCTTGTTATTGAACTTCATGTAAATATAATTAAATAATGTGTGACATTTTTGTATCTTCTTGCATTTGCTTAACATTATGCTTGAGCAATGCATTGCGTTCGTTGCAGGTTCCATTTCTTCACATTGAATGAGTGCTCTAATATTCAATTATACTACAGTATATCTGTTATTGATAGACATTGAATTATGTATAGTTATTATGAAGAACAAGGTTGTTATTATATTTGTGCATGTCTTTGGTTGAACATAAGTTGTGAACTTATTCTGCAAAATAGTTCTCTAGACTCATATGGACTTATACTCCCAGTGTAAGGTGTGAAAGGTCATTTTCTTCCCTTACCCTCCTGATGTTGGCATTTTTGTTCTGTCTTATTTTTGCAATTCTGGTGAGAGAATTAAGGCATCTCCCTATGATTTCACATTATCTTTCCCTGAGGAATTTGACCATACTTTTAAAAAAATGTATAACTGCTTCATTGTCATTTCTGTTGTATGAGTATTTGTTTGTTTCCCAGTAGTCTCATTAATTTACAGTTTCATGTGCGGCATGGATATACCTCATCATTGTTTTGGTCTGAAATGTTGCTCCAAGTCTCGTTTCCTAAAGGCTTCTCTACTGGCCTGTAGCAACTGTTGAGAGTTTCTGAAACCTTGAAGAGGTGGAGCACAGGAGAATGAAATTAAGTCATTGGGGTCTAGCCTCCTAACTGAGTATTGGGACCCTGGTCCCTTTCTTCTATTTCTCTCTGCTTCCCAGCCACCATGAAGTGAGTAGCCACATCTACCACGTGCCTTGGCCATGATGTTTTACCTTCAAACAGTCCCAAAGTGATATGGGTAATTATGGACCAAAATCTCTGAAACTCTGAGGCAAATCAAATCTCTCATCTCTTTAAATTATCTCACGTATTTGGCAATTTTATGATGATGCACAGCTGAGCTGTACAGATGTGATTTATTGTGTAAATGTATGGTATTTATTGTGTAAATGTTCCAACATGGAACAGAAAAGAGTTTTCTCTATCTTATACCTTATTATTTTTATTAATTATTTGAAATTGTTATATGATGTAATCTGATTATATTTACTTTCCCTCTTCCAACTCTTTTCAGATCCACTTGTTTCCCTGTCCACCCAACTTTGTGTCTTAATTTTAAAATGATCCACTGAGTATGAGAGAGAGAGAGAGAGATCATTCTGTAAGTTCTGTGACTCTAGAGCATGCTGATTAATGCACAGTCCCTCACTGAGGGAAGTCAAATTTGAAAGCAGGAACTGGAATAAAGGCCATGGAAGATGCTGTTTATCAGTTTGCTCCCTCAGGCTTGCCATGTTACCTTTTCTATATAGCCCTGCCCACTGTGGAATGGTTCCTCCTACATCAACTTGAAATTTAGAAAGCATATCGCAGACAAGGCCGCAGACCAGTCTTATCCAGACAGTTCCTTTTCTTTTTCCCAGGCAGTTCTAGGTTAGGGTCATTATTTTTATTCTAAAATGTTTTAAAATCAAAATATCTTTACATTATTTTCCCCTTTCTCTTTCTTCTCTCCAGCTCTCCAGTGATATATATCACAGTATATATAAAACACAACTATATATATGTGTGTGTTGTATGTTCCCAAATATATACAAACAATATACTTGTTCTATATGATATAATTTTTTTTCGAGACAGGGTTTCTCTGTGTAGCCCTGGCTATCCTGGAACTCACTCTGTAGACCAGGCTGGCCTCGAACTTAGAAATCCTCCTGCCTCTGCCTCCCAAGTGCTAGGATTAAAGGTGTGCACCACCACTGCCTGGCTATAATACAAATTTTTATTATAAGTGATTTTGTATTTTACACAATCTTTAATCTCTGTTAAGATGATCTTTTATCTTCCTCCTATTGGGCTAAATGGTAATAACTCAGTTTTCATTTAGATAACGGTGATACTTTTTTGGTAAGGCTTACTAGAGACTTACTGATTATATTTGATTTTTTCTAACAAATATTTTTCTGTCTTATTACATTTTTCTATTGCATGATGCTTTTATATTTCCTTAATTTATAGTTATATTTGTATTATTTCCTTCTCTCTAATTTTTGGATTTAATTATCTGAGATCTCAAAGGTGAGAGGATTTTCCAAATATTTGTCTCTCAGTTCTCAACATTCTCTACCACCATTCCCTTCTTCTCAGCTAGAAACTCTCTGGTCAAAAACCAACCAACCAACCAAGCAACTAACCAACCAAACAAACAAACAAATGACCAACTAAAAAAATAACCAACCAACCAACCAACCAACCAAACAAACAAACAAACAAACAAAGAAGGAAATGACCAACTAACCAAATAACCAGCCAACCAACCAACCAACCAACCACCAACCAAATGACCAACTAACCAAATAACCAACCAAACAAACAAATAACCAAATGACCAAACAAACAAACAAACAAAAAGCCAACCAACCAACCAACCAACCAACTAACCAACCAACCAATCAGACAAAAACCTGTTTTGCTTATGTACTTAGCTTTCTCTGGTACAGGACACTCTAAGTTCTTGTACTTAGGCATTAGCTTTATGGGGTCCATTACTACAGTATAAAGGCTTCTTTTAAAACTATTAGTGAGGCTGTTTGGTTTTCATCTTCATTTGGTCTCTATTGCTTTTTATAAATAAATACCATGACCAAACCCAACTCAGTAGGAATGGTTTTATTTCAATTTGCAGGCTGTAGTTCATCATGAGGGAAGTCAGGGCAGGAACTCAAGGAAGAATCTAGAGGCTGGAGTTGAAGTAGAGACCATGGAGGAATGTTGTTTACTGGCTGTCTCCCCAAGGCTTGTTCAACCTGCTTTCTTATACAACCCAGGACCACTTGCCATGGTACTACCCATGGTGAGCTTGGCTTTCCCACATCAATCATCAGTCGAAAAATGCACAGTCTTGTCTATAAGACAATGTGATGGAGGTATTTTCTCAACCAAAGTTCCTCTTTCCTGATAACTCTAGCTTTGGCCAAGTGGACAATAACACCAACTGGGACTGTTTTTAATGTTAGGATTGTCTTTAATTTTAAACTACCTTTTTTCAATGTATTGATACTTACTAAAAGCTCTTCAGGGCTGAAGAGACGGTTCAGTGGTTAAGCTCTTGCCATTCAATAATGGAGAGTGAGGACCAGAGTTTGCATCCCCAGACCCAAAACCCAAGTAAATCTCCAGTGGGAGTGGAGCCTGCCTTTTATTCTATTCAGAAAAGGCCAAGACAGGGGATATGCAGAGCAAGCTGGCTCAGGAGATTTACTATGCAGTCAAGCTCTGTGTTTGATTGAGAGACCCTGCTTCATTTTCCAAGACAGGAGAGTAATGAGGATGATTCCTAACATCAACTGCAGGCATCCACAGCCATGAGCACTCACAAGTGCATACACCCACTGTGATGCTTTAAGCAAGAATGGTGCCCATAGGCTCATGTACTTGAATACTTGGTCACTAGGGAATGGCATTACTTGACAGAGGTATAGCCTCGTTGGAGGAAGTGTGCCATGGGTTGTGGGCTTTGGGGTTTCAGAATCCCAAGCCTAATAGCACTCTCTCTTTCTGCTGTCTGTGGATCTGGATGTAGAACTGTCAGCTCCTTCTCCAGCACCATGTCTGCCTGTGTGTGGCAATGCTTCCTGCCATGCTGATAATGGACTAAACCTCTGAAACTATAGGCAATTCAATGCTTTCCCATACAAGATTTCACATAGTCATGGTGTCTCTTCGCAGCAAAAGAACATTTATGAAGATATCCACATTTGCACCCCCTCCCCAACACAAAAACCCTATTTGACCTATTTGTCTTAGAGTAACTATTTTTTTTTCTATACATTAGAACACTTGGTGAGTTACTCTATTCTATTTAGCTCATTCCTTTGCATAACTTATATTACCCTAAATTCACCTCTGATGGTTGTAACAACTGGATCGTTCTGTGACACCAGGTTACCTATCTGTATTGTCACTAATGATGACATATTTATGTTCGTTCTCCCCTGAATTTTCCAGGCCAATATCTGTCTTATCATCCCATTTCCTGGACTCTTCCTAAGACCAACTATCCCAAGTTGGATTCTCTAGAAATGGCCGCTAAGAGGAAGTCTGAGATACACTGAGTTGGGATTCAGCTTCTTTGTTGTAGAGAGGAAAGAACTAAGCTTTCGGCGACAGGGAAGATTTGGAATACGATCCAGTCCCATTAAAGCCTCAGTCATATGGGGGGGAACACTGGAAGGTAATTGGCCTGAGTCAGCATCCGCCCATGCTCAGCCCAAAATAGTCAAGTTTTTCACCTTCGCCTCGGTCAGATGGGGCTCTTCCTGGTAAGAGCATGCCCTTGAGTAGGGCAGTCCTCTAAAACATTTTGTAGATAAAGCAATAGCTTGATTGTCTTGAAAGGTCAGGGCTACAAGACATTTCTGGGTTTTTTTTGTTTGTTTGTTTTTTTGTTTTGTTTTTTTTAAGATTTATTTATTTTATGTATTCACCATTGCTCTCTTCAGACACACCAGAAGAGGGCATCAGACCCCTTTGCAGATGGTTGTGAGCTGCCATGTGGTTGCTGGGAATTGAACTCAGGATCTCTGGAAGAGCAATCAGTGCTCTTAACCACTGCACCATCTCTTTAGCCCATGAGACATTTCTTAAAGTAGAGGAACAAAGGGTGGAGGTAGGTCACTTAATTTAATGGTAAACTGGGATGATTTTAGAAGACTCCATGTAATTCTGGTTTGTGTCTGTTCTGAGGTACATTTCTCCAGGGGATCTCAGCTGGAGACTCAGGGAGTTGCTGTATTCCTCAGGTCCTGGGACAGGCCTGAGTTCAGTTACTTTTATTCTCAGCACAACATAGTTGCTATAATTTCTACTTATTTTTGTGGTAAGTATCATAAGGAGCCGTTCTCCCAGCTATCAGTAAACAGGCCTACTTCTTGCTGTTCAGCCACCCATTATCAACCACTTCATTCCCATAGGGTTGGGAAACTCAGATATCTTTTGGGACTCTGTGGCCCCATATCCAGGTTCTCAGTTGAAGCAGTGTGGTGAGCACTGGAATATTCTATGAGGGGGAAGTATATACAGAATGTGGATTTTTTTCTTGTTCATTTTTGAGATTGTATTTTTAACTACATCTCTCCTTCCTTTCTCCACTCTTCATACCGTCCCATGGTCTCCTTCCTGCTCTCCTTCAGCATCATAGCCTCTCGTCAGAACGTGGACCTTTGCTCTGTAGTCACTTCTATCTGAGATTTTCACTGCTCATGACCTAATTATCTCCTCAGCTCTCAGCTGCTTTTAAACAGAAGTTTCTTAAATTTTATCTGCCTTTTCTGTTTGTTTTTGATGGAGATGCTGTGGCCAGAAGTAGAAATCTATCTCATTTCTTTGAATGGATACATTGTTTTAGTAAGAGATCCCCCATTAATTCCTGATCCCAGCCTCCCTGTGAACATACACACACACACCCCACACACATACATGCTCTGGAAAGATGAGCAAGTAGATCTAGAAGTGTCCTCAAGACTTCCTTGTTTCATCTACATTTTTTCATGGTTGGTTGGTTAAATACACTTAGTGTGTTTATTAGTGATCATTTTGAAAATATCATAATTGACATGGATTCAAGAATACATATGGAGAGCCTCCAAGTCAGACTCCCTGGGTGTTCTAATAGTCAGAGTACATCCAGGCAAAGAGTAGCAGGTTTTGAAAGTCAAAATCACACACACACACACACACACACACACACACACACACACACACACACACACATATCAATATCCATTCTTCATTAAGTCATCCTGAGATGTCACTGGGAATATCAGTTGAACGCCATCAGGAAGTATTCTAGCACTTCTAATCTATGAAAAGATTGATGGTTTTGGGCAAAATAGTGAAACAGTTATAATTAGAGCCATGTGTTCACTAGAGGAATATTTTCTTAAGTAATCAGAGTCCCAGAATCTTTGTAGGCTTTTAGTTGGACTTATTTTTTATGTAACTTTTTTTCTAAACTTTTTTCTGAAATGTCATCTTTTGATAAAATACTTTCCTAGATTTTATCTTTTGCCTCATTCTTGATGGAACAATAGGCTAATCTCAAATATATTTATAATTCTTATGCTCTAGGAGAAGCTACTAATACATATGATCTTCATGTATATATAAGAATGTAATTTCTAGCATACCTATATACCTACTGAAAATGATTTATGTGGTAATAATATATTGTATATCAAGTATAAAAGCATTTATTATAGAGTACAGTCAAATAAGATCACTTTACAGATTACACACTGCAGTCTTTCGCTCATGGCTTTTTTTTTTCATTGAGTAAACTAAGTGCCTGTTGTATTCTGAATATTACCCTAGGGTCTCTGAAAAATACGATCAGTGAGCATAGTAGTAATTTATGTCCATGCAGTGTGCTTCTTTTAAAAATGATTTATTTATTTTCATTTTATGTGCATTGGTGTTCTGCCTGCATGTATGTCTGTATGAGGGTGTCAGACGCCCAGGAACTGGAGTTGCAGACAGTTGTGAGCTCCCATGTGGGTGCTGAGAATTAAACCCAGGTCCTCTAGGAAGAGCAGTCAGTTCTCCTAACTGCTGAGCCACCTCTCCAGCCCAGCAATGCTGCACTTAAATGTAGGTGATTTTCCAATATTTTTAGTTGTTACACCTGAGTAGAAATGAAGTTGAATCACTAATTGAGTCCTTTACTGAGACCAGACATTCTGATAAACATCCCTCAATAAACAAAATACTGTTCCTATTTTAGAATGTTGTGTGGTTCAAAATGTTAGTGATGTTGAATTTAAGAAACCCTGACAGAGGTTTAAGTTTTAAACTTCTTTCTCAAGTTCCATCATCCTCACAATCACAATAATCATCATGACTACCACTATGACCTCCACCACCATCACCACCACCATCACCACCACCATCACCACCACTGTCTGCACTAGCACTACTTCTACTACCATCTCCACCACCTCTGCCACTATCACCACCACCTTCACCATAACCACCATCACCGCCACCATTATCAACACTGCCCCCACCACCACAACATAATCAACAACAACAACCACCTCTCTCATCATCACTACCACCACCACCATCATCTTCCCCATGACCATCTCCACCTTCACCACCTCTACCACCTCCATCATCAAATCTTATTTCATGACTTTTGAAGGATATTGAACATAGAGTACAACAAATATATACGTGAAAAGAAAGAGAGGAGCATCAATGACACATGTAAATGCTGCCCTGCAGAAACTACAGAGACGTAGGATAAATGGCAGGAGAGTACCATGGAGCGACTTCCATGGCTGAGGAATGACTGTTTGGCTGGAAAGGGGTCCTTCCTGGCAAAGAGGGAGGAAACAGGTATTCTCATGCAGGCAACAGACACTGCGAACTAGGGCTCCTGTTAGGTTCCTGCTTAGCCTCAGACATGCATATGAGTAAAAGCCAACTCTTGCCTTCGTCTCGCCCCCTAGCTTGTGAAATAATTGGCCCGTAGAAACAGTATTTTCCCTTTATGTTTGGAGCCTCATTCTTTTTTACCAGAGCGCTTTCACAGCTGTCTCAGCTCCTTTCGCCTCAAGTAAGTCCCCGAGGTATTTTCATCTTCATTTTACAAATTAAGAAATTGAGGGTGAGAGATCATTCTGGGGTTATTTTAAATCCAGCCCCTGCACCCCCCAACCTGCCTGCTCCAGCTTCCCCCAAATAGCACATCCTACCATCCCGGGAAGTCAATTAGTAATCCTTGAATGCTACTCACTACAGCCCAGTTCTCACAAGAACTCTCAAATGTCTCCCCAGACTACATTGAGCCAAAGCCTACAACCTGTAAAGACTGCCTTTCCCCACACATGGTTCTGGGAAGTCGATTCATCTCCTTTTAGCTGCCCTTAAATCAGTCATAATTCCTGGGACAATTTGTTCTCATACACGGCTCATGGTTGTCTTATCCTCTCTGTTGCCGGGCCCTGCAAAGTAAATATCGTGCTGAAGTGATAATGCTGTGGGAACTGTTCTTGAGAGCTTTAAAAATAAACATTTGTGTGTGTTTCCATAGCTGGGTTGTGAGAACTCAGGAGGGTGCTAAAGGTCAAGGCCCATCAATCATTGCGAGGGTTCCAACTAATCCTTTCCTTTACCTTGGTTGTAATCATATATGGAAAGCAGTTTTTAAATGGTATTTCTGTGAGTCTAAAGAGATGCCCTGCCATGAAAGAGCTTCGGCTATTTGTTCTTCCGTCTCCCTCCTCTTTTTCCTAGTATTGTGTTTGCTTTGTCCAGCTCTCGTTGCTGATAGCAACCACTTCATAGTACCGGACTCCCTAATTGTAGTTGCTGGACCTTGGTAAAACACCCACTCTCAATTTCTATTGAATTGCAGGTTCATTTCAGAGAGATTATGCCGTACTCTTTCTTTGAGATTCTTAGAATCATTGTTTTGACAGTGATTATAGGCAGTGCCATGCAACTATTAAAAGCTGACCAGGCACTTTTCATTACGATGGTCAGCTTTAGATAAAATGATGTTTTCCCAGAACCTCAAATTTTCTTACACTTACAACTTTAAATTACTTGGAAAGTTTTAAATGGTCTAACCACCCTTTCTATACAGAGACGATACCTCTTATAAGAGCTTTACTTAGCATCAATGACTTACAAGCGAGCCTAGATGATTTTGCTTCTGTTGGGACTTGGAGAAGGTCAAGTCCACTCAAACATCTATCTCTCCAACTTCATGACACAAATAACCAGACTTGACAGTAGAACCACCAGAGGTGATGTATTTCAGAGGACTTTGGAAGCCATGGTGCATTTTGCATATGTAAATGTTTCAGTTCGGTAGACACACTCTTTGTGCCACGAACTTTATTCCAGTTGGGAAAGGAATGAAAACATGCCTATTTCTCATGACTTCACAGGCCAGTGAAGAGATAAATATTTAAGCATAGACTCAGACCTTATACAAGAAGTTGGTTTCAAATGGCATATCTGAGGGAGACATGAATCAGAGTAGGTTGATGTGGGGCAGATGCTATTCAGTGAAAGAGAAATGGTCAAAGTAGCTTATTGGACGTGGATGGCTTGGTGGTAGAGTCTTTGCCTTTTATACATGAGACCTGAGGCTGTAAAACAGGACAGAAAAGAAGTAAATAATTCCACCAGGGTATTGTATGAGGCAGCTGGCACTGTTTTAAATGGGAAAGTATTAAATAGTACACAGCCTACCAATCTGGGCTTTAGCCGGGCACATCTTCTCTACAGTCTGTGAAACTGAGGGGATTTGAAACTGTCCTCAAGGACTACTCAGAAGAGACAGGAGACCCTGAAAACGGAAGTAGGAAGTGCTACTTCATCCCGCGTGGGAGGCCACAGTCCCCGATGCTTCTCTGGCTGTAGCATTCTGTCTGCTGTTAGATTCTAGAACATTTTTTTCTGATGTGATCCACATTACAGCCCTCTGGCTACATGCTAGACTCCTTCCTCTGCCTCTCCTGACACCTTAATCATCTCTATTCTACAGGATTGCATTTTTCCAACCTTCTTTTCTCAAGGCTTTTATGTTTCTCCTGGGAATTCTCATACATGCTTACAGATACACGAGTACTGACAACAAAAGCTCATTTTATCCCACTTTCCTAAGTTCAGGTCTTCCATCTTTGCTTCCAAGAAGAATTTCCCTGTGATTGTCTCTAAGGCTCCACACCACAGTCCATTCCTTCACTCTTGAATTACATTCTTCTCAGTTGTGAACTCTGCTCTTGCCTCAAAGAGAAGGCTCTCTCTTTCTCTCTGCTTAGTTTCTTTCTCCTTTGCTGTTTTCTCTTCATTTCTCTCACTTCTCAACAGTGGGAAGCAGGCTCAGTCCGTAGGCCCATCCCCTTCTGGTTACTGAGTTCAGGCTCATGGCTTTAAATGCTACTCAAAGTTCAAAGGTACCCAGGTTCAAAGATGGGCCTCTACAACATCTTTCTTCCAAACCGTAGACTTATGTGCTTATAGGTGTCCCCCCCCCTTTAAATCAAAACATTTAATTGACTCTACAGTCGTTAGGGTTAGGAGAATTTGCTAAGGTGGGGCCTATGTCAGGGGCTAACCTTGTTACACTTTGGTAATTAGCACAGTGATCATTGGTGGCTTTTGTTTTGGGTTACAGAACTATGAAAACAATATCAGCATGGCTCCAACAATAGCCTCTGTTCCCTCGGCTGGTGAGAAGGAGTTAAGACAGAAGCCTCTTAGCAGAAATCAGCATTCATCATCTTTGTAATTCTGTTCTTTGGGAGTGGGAACCTCAGACTGGACACATAGGCCCCTTTACACAGTTTCCACAGTTTGGCAGACTTGTCTGAGCTCCATTTGCAGATGGCTGATTTTTGCCATTTTCTGGGTACATGCTTGTAGTCTTTCCTGAATGATTTTGCTGTGGTGGCTGCACATCTGGTACATCCTCTCCTCCTACTTCTGTGTCAACCTTCATCTTGAGGCTGTCCCTGAAGTTGGTCATAAGTGCATAGTCCTTCTGCCTGCATTCACTGATGTTTTCAATCAGTTCCTGGCCTTTCTTCTTCAGGATTTCAGTGCAAGAGACCAGAGAGTCTTGGTAGCTGGCAGTTGGCACTGGGGAGCACTGAGCTAGCTGTCTCTTTGTGGTTCTCATTCTGCCAATGCTCTTGAATCTCCAGAATTGCCAGAGGTTCCTGGTCCTTTAACTCCATGGTAGACACATCCACTCCCTGGTGCTCCATTTGCCTTTTCCCACCTCTATATATGTTTTCCTAGGCACACACACGTGTACATGAACAATACATACACATTCTTTTTCTCACACACACATACATATTATACACATTCTCTTTCTAACACAGGTACACACACACACACACAGACACAGAGACATACAGACTTACAAACTCTCCCTTCATTTCCTTGCCATTTGAATTTCAAGTCTTGTAAGATATGTACTAGCCAGCCTGATTGCCTTTTTCTCTTCTCTCATCCCTTATTTCCCCATCTGAATAAATAATAACTTTAGTCTTGTCATTCCAGACCTAAAGCTGGGTTATTCTTGAACCTCCTTTTATCCCACACCAACTTCAGTGAAGTCTAACTTCATACTACCTTCAGCAAAGTTTATGGAATTTGTCTGTCAAAATACATGTGTGAACCAACCAGTGATTGTCCGCTAAGTCCACAGCCACTGCCTGAGCCAATCATCCCGGTCCATGCTGAGGTACCCTTCTTGTCCTTTATCAGCTCCCTTGCTGTCTTCCTGTGCTCCTGGAGTTTAGGTAAGAGTCAGAATGTAGATCAGGCTGGCCTTGATTGATTCTAAGCATGCACCACTTCAGCCAGCTTGAAAGTTCTTGGTAAGAATTGACCCATGTCTAAAATAACAAGAAACACTCTTACCTGTATTGCTTCTCTTCCTTACCATTACCTTATAATCCCTGGAAAGAGTTTAAAGCTAGCCTGATCTACTCAGATTCTCCAAAGGGCAGCAAAAGGGAATCCTTGAAACATTCACATTCCCCTCCTGAACTCTAAAACTTCTAAACTCTACCTATCTCATTCAGCACTCAGATGACACAAACACAAGAGTCCTCCATCAGACTGCTATGTGACACAATCTGAGAAGTGACAGTCACATAGAGCTCAGTTTGAACTGCCTTCTGTGGCCCTGCACTGCAGATGCCCCGCCCTTTATCCTCAGATCCTGTCACTTCTCTGTCTTCTCACTCAAGACTTGAATTTTTACACTCTAGGTTCCAGCTAGTCCGTTCCATTTTCCCATACTAATGTATATGTATGTGTATGCATATGTGTATGTATATGTACCTACACATATGTATATATAATCTATATCTACATATATTTCTCTGTACCTGCCAGCACCTGTCTGTAAGGCTGTAACACAGAGTATTCTAGGTGAAGGGAAGGTGGGGGAAAATACTGTGCAAGTAACAGTTCTTGTTATTTTATCCATGGGTCAGTTCTTCCGAAGAACTTCCAAGCCAGCCGTGCATGCCTAAAATCCCAGCACTCAGGGGGCTCATGGAGGAGTGTAAAGCCAGCTATATTTACATAGAATGTCCTGTCTCATGAAAGCCAAACCAAGCCAAACAAACAGCAACAACTTCTAGAGAGAAACTTCTAGATTAACTTCTCTGGGGTTAGAATTTGATCTTGCTCTGTATTGAAACTTATTTTCTAAAGCCGTCTGGTCTCTGACAATGTTTTGACCCATGGAGCAGAGAACCTGCACACATTGGATCGTGATAGTTCTGTGAGAACCACAGTCTCATTCTGCCTTTGCTGTGCACATACGCAGGCTGGAAAAGCAAGGCCAATCAGAACTCTTTCCTGTTGAGGCTGGGAGCTCCCTGTTCCCTCTGGGCTCAGTCACTCTTGTGTATAGATTGTTTGCGATTAGCTTTCTATTCCCTGCCAAGTCTGCTTTGCTTGAAGTAGTACAGAGCTTTCTGAAATGAAACGGGAGGGTAGCTCTCCTCACTCATGCTTGTTTGCCGCACTCTGGACAAGGGGCTGAAATTAGGAAGTCAAGACCATAGGGGCTTAGATGTCCTGGAGGTGGAGCTACACACAGTTGTGAGCTGCCCAGGATGGGTGCTGGGAACTGAACTCAGGACCTCTGGAAGAACAGTGAGCACTCTCATCCTCTGAGCCACCCCTCCAAACCCACAAACCTGTTCTTTAAAAACAAAAACCCACCAAACAAGACAGATATCAAATTTTATATTAATTCCTGACTAACCTCACATTTAAGCATGATAACTATTTACAAATATTTACATATACTTAAATCAAAATTACTCTGATAAGTTAATAAAAAAGAAATTATTGATACTTAGTTCTCATAACAAAGAACTATTTTAAAAGCAATAATCTATATTTTTCTATATGGTGTTGTTTCAGAGATTATTAATTCTGAGTGTTAACTAGATATTGAGTCCAAATAAAATTCTATAGGAGTGAAGAAATAGAAATGAACTCAGACAAAAAAGCAACAGATCATTAGAGCCCAGTTCCAAGGACTGTTTGATTTTAGTGAACCTGCCCTCCCCAGACACACAGACAGAAACCTGTCCTCCCCAGACACACAGACAGGAACCTGTCCTCCCCAGACACACAGAC
>NW_022196905.1:65220568-65225590 GCF_008632895.1 Mastomys coucha | reverse complement strand
CAGAAACCTGTCCTCCTCAGACACACAGACAGGAACCTGTGCTCCCCAGACACACAGACAGGAACCTGCCCTCCTCAGACACACAGACAGGAACCTGTCCTCCCCAGACACACAGACAAAAACCTGTGCTCCCCAGACACACAGACAGAAACCTGTGCTCCCCAGACACACAGACAGGAACCTGTCCTCCCCAGACAAACAGACAGAAACCTGTCCTCCCATGTGAAAGGGAAGAAAGGAAAGTGTTTCTGCCTGGTAAAGGTGTGTTAGATAGGAGTACATTGACCACCAGATGGGATATGAAGCTAGATTAAAAATTAAAATCGATGATGGTCTGAATCATCTAGGATATAAACAGCAACACTCTTACTGAAGAGCTCTAATTGGACCATCCATCAAAATGGGCTTAGAATTGCACCGTGTTTATGTTGGGAGTTTTCACCCTGTCATTGAATGTTCTCACATTTTATTGGAACCTGAATCACAAATACGATTTCTGATCTGGAGAAAAGCACTGAGCAGGAGTAGATAGACGTTCTTGGTATCCGGATGCTGAGCACAACAGTAAGGAACACTGGGACAGTTACCTGCACTCATGTGTGCTTATCCATACACAGATATCTATACCATGTGTATATATCCCTACACAGATACCTGCTCAGATGTATATAGCAAGCTTATTGATTGGCACTATGCACTGACAGTGGTGGGTTAACCTAAATTTTTATTTTTAATTTGCATATAATATGATACACCATTTTATGAACAGTTCCATAGGTTTCAACATTCCATATCCTTTTCTTTTCTTTTCTTTCTTTCTTTCTTTCTTTCTTTTTTTTTTTTTCGAGACAGGGTTTCTCTGTATAGCCCTGGCTGTCCTGGAACTCACTCTGTAGATCAGGCTGGCCTCGAATTCAGAAATCCACCTGCCTCTGCCTCCCAAGTGCTAGGATTAAAGGAGTGCGCCACCACTGCCCGGCTTCCATATACTTTTCTAACCACTAACAGTCAGATAGTTATAAAACAGTTCTCTCAAGACACGTCCCACTGTCTTTTATCTCTACCCCTCACCCTTGCACTCCTCACAACCCCTGGGAATCACCCAGCGAGGCTCTGTGCTTTTGCCCTTCTGTGGTGTTACATAAATACAGCCTCACACCATAGGCTCGCCTGAAGATGTCTTCTTTCACTTAGCATGGTCACTTCAGCATTCAACCGTGCTACTCTATGTATCAATGATTTACTCTTTTATAATGCTTACTAATGTTACACTGTGTGGATGGATTTCAATTCATTTATTCATTCATTTGTTGAAGGATAGTTAGTATTCTCCCCCCCCCCCATCCCCGGGATTCTTGTAGTTCTGGAAACTATTACTTATAGTTATGAAAAATGCTTATTTGTATATATGTGATATGTGTATATGTATATGTGTGTGATGTGTATGTTTCTATGCATGTGTGTGTGGTGTGTGTGTGTGTGTGTGTGTGTGTGAGAGAGAGAGAGAGAGAGAGAGAGAGAGACAGACAGAGAGAGAGAGAGAGAGAGAAAGAGGGAGAGAGAGAGAGAGCTCACAGGTGTGTTTACATGTGATCACATGTGTTTTTCGGCCAGTCGTTGACTTTGGGCATGTCTCTCTGCCCTTTTCTAAGTTATATTTTTAAATGTCTCTTATCTGAGTCTTGCACCCACTGATGTAGCTACCCAGGCTAGTCAGGATCCTCCTGTCTGATCCAAGTACAGAGCCTCATACCAACACAGTGAAGACTCAACCTCTGAGCCTTCTTTTGAGCCCACTTAAAACATTTCTATCATGAATTTTACCAAATTGCAATGATCACACAGTTTTTAGTATGCTAACTCGAGAGTTATAGGAAGGCTCTTCTATTGCTTTACCTTGTGTTCTCTGAAAATTGCTGCTTGTCTGGTTCTGGTGTGTCTAGGAGTGATTTTCTTTGTGTTTATCATATACAAATTTTGCCGAGCTTAGTCTAAATGTATACCTCTCATTAGGCTGAACGTGGTTATACTAGATGCTTTAAAGTTATCAAATAATTTCAATATCTAGGTCACCTCAGATGTGAAATCTGTTGATTATATCTTCATGTGTGTGTGTGTGTGTGTGTGTGTGTGTGTGTGTGTGTGTGTGTGCGCGTGTGTATGCCACAGAGTTGTTGGGAATGACCTACTTCTTTGTATGTTATTCTAAAATTACACAAATTTGACTGTACTGTGTGGCTATGAAATCTCATTGTCCTTTGTCCGTGTGCTTGCTTTAATCCAGTTTCACCTGGCTTGGTTAGATTCAGCTCCCATGCCCCACTGACCCCTGTGGACTTTAATTCCATGGCTTTTCCATGACTTTTCCAGGAAGTAGACTCGTGCCCAGCTGTGGACGGCACTGTTGGTTACTTTTCAGACCTTTGCTTCTCCACAAATCAGGTCCATGCATGCAGGCCTGGAGGGTAAGGAAGGACTTGGGCCAGTGCTTGAAAAGGTGTATGGGGGAGGGACAGGACATGAGGCGGTTGGGGAACATATATTTAATTAAGATAAAAGAAAAATAAAGAAAATTGCTCTTGAATCACGTCTTTTCCTGTGATTTTGCTGTATTTTTCTGACTCCTATGGACCCGTCAGCCTGACCAGGGCAAACACCAAACTTGGCTGTTGTTGCGACTGAGTTTTACACATACGGCTTTGGGACTGTGGCTCTTCCAGAGAAACTCCAGGGCAGAAAGCCGTGCCAAGGTTCCCCATCCCGTCTGCTTTGCTGGAACCCTTGTTCAGGCTCCTCCAACCATTCTCCTCTATTTATAGGTGTGGCATATTTATATGGATGGCATATGTCACTTGGTCCCACCTGCTACCCATATCCACATTTATCCCACCCCCATTATATTTTGGGCGATATAGATCTGGAGGATCATCGCTTTGCCTGTTGCAACCTTGACTTTTTAGTTATAATCAGAGGGCGAGGCAAAGCAGAGCACTCTTACTCAACCTCAGCTATAACTGGCAGCTTAGAGAACTCACTTTTCACTTCTAATTTTAATGTATACTTGGGCAGACAGATTGGCAGGCTAAGAGTTTGAAAAAGAAAAACAGAAAAAAAAAAAAACGATGCCTTGCTTGACAGGAGTCTCGGAGCCTCCTCTGTCTGTGCTGTTTCAGCTTCACTCTGAAGCAGGACAGAATAGGTCCCTGACAATGTTTGGGGACAAAAAGGCAAGGAAGCTAGTTTGATTGCTTTTGTGCTTAGGGTCCTGGATGTTGTTAATCCCAGGATAATGTGCAGTGACAGGTTGGGAATGAATAAGGGGAGTGTCTTTCCTTTGGTCAGTTGGAATTGCCTAATGTAAAGAGAGGTTACAAAAGAGAAGAATATTGAGGACCTCATCCTGACAGTGCTCCTGGTATGAATCTGGAGGCAGAGACAGAAGAGTCTTGGGAAGCTTGTTGTCTAATTAGTCTGACATACGCAATGGCGACAGGCTGTCTCAAACAAGGCAGAAGATGGGGACTGACACCTGAGGTTGCCCTTTGACCTCCACACAGGAGGCATAACATATGGGTGCCGTCACACACACACACACACACACACACACACACACACACACACACATCACATCACCTCACACACATACAACTATCTCTGACTGTGTACTTAAGGAAAGCACTTGCTTACTGGAAATGTACTCCATAGTTGGAAGGTGACAACTGGTATAGTATTGTTCTGGCCACTCTTTTAAAATGACGATCTGTATTTGCATACAGATGCATGTATGATGAAGTACGCAAATTACATTAATGTACATTCTACATAAGTATACATCAATATGCCTGGGAAACGTCAAGAACAGAAAAAATTCTGAGGAATTGCAAAGATAGGTTAGTACAATGTAAATCCACATAAAATATACCTTGCATATAAATAGAACAGAACTCATTATCCGTGTAAGTGATCAGGTAAGAGCGTGCATGAATGACAGCTTCTCTCTGCTTCTTCATGGAGATATTCTCATCTTTCTTTTCTTGATTGCTTGTTTGTGAATCTTAAAGCAGGGCATAGGAAAAATGCAGCTGTTTGCCGACGTCAACCTGGTAGGCGGGAGTCTCGAGGTTTGGTTTTATTCATCTTGTACAAGATATCAGTGATGTCTGACTTAATCTAGGCGAAGAATTTGCACTGAAAATAAGTCATTTGGATGGATGGCTTCTAAATTAAGGCAACGTGAATGTTTAGATCTGCCCAGTATAGAACAGCTGTGGCAAAAATAAAAGAGCCTCAAAATATTTTTATTTCAGAAAGTCTCTAATTCTGGATGTTAGATGCAGATGCAGACATGAGTGTACTGACCACTTATTCATCTGCTGTTCATAGCATATTTGTGCTATTTTTGTGAAGCAGAGCAATGCAAGTTGATTTGACTGGAGACTTGATACTAAGAAAGGACTACGGCAGGCTTCCAGATTACCAACAAGCCTAAGCCCCTGCCCTTAGAATCAACTCAAGCGGGAAGCACACTGACCACTCCGAAGTCTTGTTCTGTCCACAGACTATGGTACAGAGACTCCTAAAGGGTTAATATTTTCTCAAATTGCCTAACCCAGCATGTGGCCCCCTGGGATCTGAGTTTTTACTTCGTAGGATTTTGTGAAATATTATTCTTTTGCGTTGTTAAGCTGTTTCCAATTTTCTCCATTTGACATTTCCGAAGACTCCCTGCTAAGTGTAACTTTTGAACAGAGGATTTTTGCAGATTTTAAAGGATATAATCTGAAGACTGCAAAATGTCTTGCTTAACTGTGAAACTCAACAGCCAGAGGATTAACACTGGAACATGGCAATAAAACAAATAGTGAACTGTTGTTCTGGAGGAAAACAAAACTATTTCATATGATTTAATAGCTTTGTTTATCTGAACAAACTACAGTATTATTAAGAACTAAGTGAAAGAGAATTATTTTCACATTTTTTTCTCAGAACATAGCTTAAGGAAATGCATTTACTCGGCCAAAA